>NW_015177035.1:510008-594025 GCF_001447785.1 Gekko japonicus | reverse complement strand
ATGCATGGAAAAGAGCAGGTAGAGAAAGAGGTACTTTTCTCCCTTTCTCACAATACAAGAACTCGTGGGCACTCCATGAAACTGCAGAGCGGTCGGGTTAGAACGGATAAAAGGAAGTACTTCTTCACCCAAAGAGTGATTAACACTTGGAATTCACTGCCACAGGAAGTGGTGGGGGCTACAAGCATGGACGGCTTCAAAAGGGAATTAGATAAGCATATGGAGCAGAGGTCCATCAGTGGCTATTAGCCACAAGGTAAAGATAGGGGCTCTGGGGCAAGTGATGCTCTGTCATCTTGGTGCTTGGGGGGGTCAACAGTGGGAGGGCTTCTAATGTCCTGGCCCCACTGGTGGACCTCCTGATGGCACCTGGTATTTCTGGCCACTGTGTGATACAGAGTGTTAGACTGGATGGGCCTTTGGCCTGATCCAACATTGGCATCTCTTATGTTCTTATGTTCTTATTACCATAATTAAGTTAATAACAAAGTACCTACCTTGTGGCTAATAGCCACTGATAGTTTAAAAAATTTGGCTCTCCAAAGAAATGTCAGTCGTAGTACTGTTGATATTTGGGTCTTTTGACTAATGTGATTGGATTCATACCCTGTTCTTCACTACCAACAGGAATCTCAGATTGCCTGAAAAGTTTCTCATGGACCTGAAACCCTCAGAAGCTGACACTGTGCTGGTTACACTGACATCTAAGTTACCACTCAACTAAGCCCGGGGTTAGGTTGTTGTGTTGTGCAGTTAAAAAGAAGAATTTAAAAAAAGAAGTTAAAAAAAGAAGAGATTGGATTCAGCTGACATTTAACTTACCACTCTGGCCAGGCGGGGGTTAGTATGGGCTAGCCCAGAGTAACCCCCCCGCCAGAGTAACCCGGGGTTACTCTAGGCTAGGCCAGAATAACCCCTCAGAACCCCTCCGGGGTTATGCTAGGCCAGAGTAACCCCGGGGTTACTCTGGCCGGGGGGGTAATCCGGCCTGTTACACCGGTACGTGTGGAGCTCCAGCCATCACCTCCAAGGAGCCCACCAAGGGCCTTTCCAGATAAGGGCCCCACAGGCAGGCGTTGCTGCCTTCCCACTTCCAGGCAGAAGCTCCCTCATGTGAGGCACTGCCATCGCCTGGCTGGCTGAGAGGCCCCCTGCCATGACCACCAACTTCACAGTGGTGCCAGTGGAACTGCCTGTCACTGAGGAAGGGGAGGAGGCCCTCACCTGGTAAGGGATTAACGGGGCAGGGAGTGGCCCCCCTTGTCCTTGGGAGGCAGCATGGGTGGGCGGGCTTCAGTGACAGTGGTGGTGCTGCTGCTCGGGGCTGGTGGCACTTGTTTCTTCTGGCCAGCCCATCCCACAGGTCCCATGCATCTCCTGGCAGTGGAAGTAAGCAAGCTGGGGCTCAAGCATGGCCGATGCTTGGGAAAGAGGAAACGTTTTGCTCTGTCTTTGGCTGAAGCAAGGAAGCCAGTAGGTTTGGGGCTACAGAGCAAAGGGAGAGTGGCAGAGAAAGAGGATCTCCCAAAGTTTTTTAAAAAAATTGAAAAACAATGGCAAATAATAGCCGCCCCTCCAGCAGAAAATTTGCCCCAGAAGCCACAAAAGCCCTGTGCATTTTGCCGTGCCGACTTTGTCAGGGAAATCAGAGCATTCACCTACTCCTGGAACTGTCCACAGCAATTAAATTCTCTAGGATTCCACCAATCTCTATGGTAATAACATAGATATTATGAAATCCTACAGCACTGGTGAAGTTAGACAGAGGTGTCATCGATGTGTCGATGACATCTGGCTTCCTCATGCCCAGCCCCCTGAAGTGTCCTAGGATTCCAGGCATGCAGCTGGCAACCCTATGGTAATAAATTTCCCCCCACAATTTGTTTCTTATTTTCAACCTGTTCAGGAGGTAACCCCAGTACTACTAAACATAATATGAAACACTGATGCCAAACTATTGTCCACCTTGTGGTCTGCAGACTGGAGAGAGATCCATGATCCAATTAAAGATGCCTGAGTAACAATATAAGCATCATGTATCACCTCTGTTCATTTGAAGATGGCCTTCACAAGAGTAGAGCTCAGTAATTTACACTTAGTGTTTTTAATCCTGATCATTATAAAATCATAACTATTCAAATAGTCTTTCAGGTTTAATTCAATTATATTCAATTAAAGTTTATTTTAAACCACATATATTCAAACGATTTGCTCCTGTACCTCCCCAGAGGTAAAGTGAATGATTTTATGGGCTATTTAAACATGGGGACTTTCTTAATATTATTTATTTTCTTGGCTGTTTACTGTTCAACCCTCAACAGCCAGATTCTATCTACTAATAAGTAGTGAGCAAAACTGGCCCTGCGGAAGAGAAGGAGGCATAGGAGTGGCCTTAGGTAAATAAACGCAGCCACTCTGGCCAGCTATTTTTTGGAATCTGTGTTAGGCCAAGCACCACCATGAGTGAAAGTAATTAAAGACCGTTTGCAAAGGTTGTTAGAGAAATGTGTAAACAGCAGTATAAACATCAGGTCAGGTCAGAAAAGGAGGCAGGCTTCTGTTGAGGTAAACAATCCATACTTCCCAAAGTGCAGAATTCTCCGTAGGGGAAGAACATTTGGGAAAACAACCTGATTGGATTTTATCAATACAAATCATGTATGTAATTTCTTTATTTTATTATAAAATTAGGGATAGAGTACAAAAAGACAAAAAGGGGGGAAATATATGATAATCATTAATGGTCTAGGGGTTTTACATATATCAAGGACATGGTTATAATATATAATACATAGTACATAGATCAAGAGTAGGTTATTTTGAGGTATTCCTCTTAGCTCAATTAAATGAAGCTGTCATAACATGTATATATATTTAACAAACCATTTTAATATGTATGTTTTTATAACGTATTATTTTTTGTATTTTGATATAATAATTTTTGCATACTCATTATAATTCTTTCTCCAAAGCATAAGTTTACTGTATGTACGATGGACAATGATAATTTTATTAGGCCGATTGTATTTTACCTGCTTTATCTGTTTGAGGTTGTATCTGTTTGAGGTTGTAAATTGCCCAGAGCCTGTTCGGATTGTTGGGCAAGTCATAAATTTGATTAATAACAACAACAACAACAACGTAAGCTTAATTAATAAAGTAGGCTTCGTTAATAAAATAAATATAATACCAATTAGAAAATTGTTATAATCTGTCATATTTTCTTGACTCTTCAGTTATTTCAGGGTTGACAAGCTTATCTTCAATTATTGATCTTTACCCCTAATATGAGGAATATCCCTTCCATTTCTGCTGAAATTATTTAATTGGTCTTTTGTTTACTTGGTTCATTAACTTTGCCATAACAGCATTTTCAGCTAATTTATCACTCCAAGCTTTCTTAAGTGGCATGTTTTGCTTCAAGCTAAACTGGGAGGATGGCCTTATTCATTGGTAATTCTTACAATAAATCCAAGTAAGAGTTCCATTGACTGGCTTTTGGTGAGGTCTAAATATTAGCTCATATAGAGCTCCTGTATGGATTTGATTTTTGCATATGGATTTAATTTTCCCTTAAGTTCATAGGAAGAAAAAAAATGTGATGTTTCCTCACCATGTTAAATTTGTCCATATTAGAATTCAGGAGGAATTATGTAGCTGTATCAGTATTTAACTCATTGGCACAATGAGTTTATCCAAATAGATAAATGCCTAAAATTTATTAATTTAAAAAACCCTGTAATTTTACACCAATAAAATGTATTTAAAATTTTAGCCAACTTCATTCATTTAAATTCCAATTTAGAAGTACTGAAGCTTTAAGACTACAAAATCAAAGATGCATTGTGATCTTGAGTCAAATATGCACCCAGAAGAATGAATGAATGAATATTTATGCCACTCAGGGGGTCCAAGCCTGTTCATGTGTACAATCCTACTGAGTTCATTAGGATTTATTGTCAAGTAAGTGGACATAGGATTTTAACATAAGAGTGCAAAATCTTAGAGCTACTCACTGTGCCTATAAACTAAATCATATATGTAAAGACATCCATTACCTGCATTAAACCAAATAATAGAAGTGCACGTCAATCTTGGTAGCTTCTGGCAGAACCAATAGATTTCTATGGAAAGGTATTTCTTAGGGTCAGGAAATAGAAATTGGCATTGTGATCTCTCCTATAGTCCTGGCCTACAGAAAGTTGTGTTAATGGGATTTCCATTTGCCATGACTAATTTGCCCCTTTGCTTTTAGTGTCTGTTTGACACATGGTTCTTTTAATGGGGGTCCAATCACTCTTTGCCCCCCAAGCCAGAAATAACGAGGCAGACACAAGTGTTGGATTTAACTATAGGGCCACTTTATTAACTGACAACTTTAACTGGAACCAACGGCAAGGGCAACATAGCATGCGGTATGGTCAAGTCCAGAGGTTGAGGACCCCTCCCTTACCTCTTCAATAGGGCGAGCCACCCTGCCCCGGGTGGGAGCCCTCTGCAGGGGCTCCCACCCGGCCAGCTAGCCATTGCAGGACAACCCTGTAGCCCCATCCCCCAAGCTGCAAGGTTCAAAGAGAGGACCTAAACAGGGCCGTCCCGAAGGCAGTCCATTTTCCCCACCCCATGCCACAAGGCACAAAGACTGTACTCACAGGACCCCTTAAACCCCAAATGATGGGTGTTAGCTGGTGCTCACCGGACCGCAATCTGTATACCGCATAGCAACCTGCCATCACTGAGGCCAAGCCTCTGCTTAGGCCTTCATGCCCCACCAGGAGGCCCAAGGCCTCCCAAAGCCCTTGCCGTAATTCTCCAGAAATATATTCAGCCCCACTCCGACAGGTGTATACCACTGCCGATAGAGTTCATCCTGCCCCGCCTGAAGCATGGGTGTGGCAAAAAGAATCCAAACCACCCTCAGAACTCATTGCAGCTTTCGTTCACTGTGTGACAAATTCTGTCATGGGAAGTGTACTCCCACCCCCCACCAAACCTGGTGGGCATCATAGCCAACCAGATCAGCAAGGCCCCCAGGCCACTGCTTGCAAATAACTGGAAATCCACCCAGGCCTGCAGGACAAACGCCTCGCCCTAGTTCAGGCTTAAAGCATAGCCTCCCAAATGAATAGCTGGAACCTGGCGCGGAGGGCAGACCCTCCCGTGGAACAACAACTGCAGCAGGCCCGGCCACGCAGGCCCCGGTGCCCCTGCCATTCTGCTTGCTCCACCGGCTAAGGCCACAGCTGAGAGACTACTGGTGTTCTCTTGGCATGCTGAGCTGCCCAACAAAGCTGTGCCAACAGTCTCACACATTCTTCCTCTCCTGCCGGTAAATCAACTTGTAAGAAAAACAGTGAGCGGGGGAACAATTTCACCTCCCCTCGAGGCACCCCCTGGACAAGGCACCGTAAGCTGTAGCTGAGGAATGCCATTTTCCCCACCCAAATCTCCTGGGCGGGTACCCCATGGCCACTATACAAAAGCATCTGCATGTGACAGGAGTGGGGCAGAAACAAAGCTGGCACCCCAGCTTTGCCAACGCCCCAACGGTAACTGCCCAAAACTGGTACTCCATGAAGGGAGTGCCGTCCTAGCCTGAAAAACAAGTCAGCCCTGCAACCCCGAGCCCAGTACATGGCCCAAGCCGCCGCAGGGGCAAAGGCTTCTCCCTTCATTGAGCATCAGAGCTTTCCACAGCCTCCTATATTGAGACTGCATACTCCATGCCAAGGCTGCATGGTCTGCCCATGCACCTCACATTCCCCATAGCATATGCATCCTTATGGGATGAGCGGAGTCTAAATGTCAGACAACCGGTAAGGCATCGTGTTTAAGGATGGTGCATGGGTCCGGCCCTCAAAGGCTCCCCAGCCCCATGGAGTATTTCTCACGTAATAAACCTATTCTCTAGTTGATGCCCTCTTGGGTCTGCACAGGTGGGTTTTTGCTCAGCATTGACATAGAGTCAAGGGCAACACATCCCTACCCAAGTTCTTTGAACCCTACATAGGTTTTTCTTTAAGATCGCTGTACCTAGGTCCTCCCCAATTTAGAAGGTTAGGGGCTAAGTACCCCGCCCCCTGATTCACATGACTCTGGCAGTGGTAGGGACTGTCTATCATGCCCCCTGATTTTTTTATATGTAGGAGTGGTGGGATGACTATCCTGCACACTGTCCTTTTCACTTTGACGCAGGTAGACAAACTACCCGTCGGGCTGTTCACCATTTCCAGCAGTTGGGACTGACTACCTTCCCTGGCGTCCTTTCACTGCAAGTGTCAGCCCCAAAGAGGTGCCCTCCCCCCAGTACGCCCTACTCGGAATTTGTAACGAAGCTGCTTCATGCCACAAAGAAGACTGTGCAGACCCTCAGGAAAAATGGGGAGGCTATAGAGATAAAAAAGAGAGATCGAATCCCCCCAATAGCATTTTCCAAGCACACAAATTGCTTCCTAAACCCAATAAGGGTCTGTCGGGGACTTTTAAATGATTTTTATTGTTATTCTATAAATTATTACTATTATTATTATTATTTGCTTTCACACTGGAAATCAGGATCCAGTGTGACTAGCAGCACCCAGAATTACTGGATAACTGCCCGTGTCTTTGTTCACCAAGCTTGGTGCCCCAGACAGCTTTTAACAAACCACAAGCCATTCGCTTTGAGTGGGGAATCAGCCACCAGGCAGAGCCAGCAAAGGGCTGAGGCATACATGGATCTGTTATCCATTTACAGATATGTTTCCTTTTTAGACCCGTGGTCTAAGGCAATAACCAGCCAAAAATGCAACAAAATGGGTGTTATGTAACTACAATAATCTAGATATTTACATTCACAGGGGTGGTAGCTTTGTGGACACCCAGTCAAAGTCACACTGGGCATGTGCAGGACTGTGTATAGTTATACTCCAACGTATCCCGAAGGAATATTACAGGTGGTAGTTATTTTTACAACAGATTGACGGGATTCCCCTAGTGGGCAATAGGGCAAACGGAGGTTTCCTTGGTCGCAAGCAGAGGAGAAAATCCCTCCCTTAATGTGTGTCAAGATGAACCTAAATGGTCTACCATTCCCCAGCAATGTTCACATGACAGGTCCCACCCAGGAAGAGATGCAACCGAAGAAAACAGATGGAAGGATTACCCAGAGGTATTCCTAAATTCCAAGGTGTGAAAGGACCTGGGAGAAAACCTCCAAATATTCCTATCAGAACAGGACACGTGCCAGTACTTTCTGTCTCTGCCTGCCTGCGCCCCAACAGACTAGGACGACCTCCAGGGCGTAAAAGATGCCCGAGGCAAATATAGAGACCTGCCCATCGCCAGCCCCTGCATCATACAGATAAAAGGGAGGGGGTCGCTTGATGGATGCCAATCACTCAGCAGGCCTGGCTCAGGGCCCAAGCCTTCCCAGCCATAATGTGGCCCTCATGGCCACCCAGCGAAGTCACCCTTGTGGAGATCAGAGGCCGTCCTGGGGGGGTTATCTCTTATTATTGCCAACCACAGCCCGGTCCACATGGGACGGCCCAGCTCAGCAGCACCCCGGCTTCACGATGATGCACCAGAAGCACTTCCAACGCCCGACACCTTTGTCATGGCCCCTTTTCTTCCAGTCCCGGAAGACCCGCCGCCAAAGAGGGCTAGCAGGGACATCTGACCTGCTGTGATCCAAAGACATCGATGCAGTGGTGGTACAGGAGTCCTGAGCCATGGAGGCCCCCTCCTCGCTTGCCGCCTGTGTAGCTGACCGCCCTTCAACAAGAGACAAATGGGTTATACTTCTGGTTGAACACACCAAATAGGCAGACGCACAAGTTTCTTCTCAGACCTAGCCCTTCCACCCAGACTTAATCCTTGTGTTGATAATCCTGTGGCCTGTGCAACAGCATCCGCCGTTCAGCATCACCCACTGCACTTCATCCCCTTCTTCAGTGAAGACAAGGTGGTAGCAGGCCATTTGGAAACGGCTCAGGGACTGGCTGTTTGCCCCTTGTAGGGTTGCCAAGGGCTGGATTGGAAACACCTGGATACTCCGGGGGTGGAACCAGGAAAAAGGGGATAATAATTGTCTGCCACCAAGTAGCAGCCTACTCAGGGTGACTGCAGCCACGCTATGGGGCCTACAAGGCAAGAGACTCACTGAGGTGACTTGCAGTGCCCGAGTCAACCCCATAATAGCTTCCAAATCTAGCCAACCATGAGCTACCTAGGGCTACAAGGCTGATCGGTTAAAGGGGGAGGGGGGAGGGACCCCAGCATAGCACAATGCCATAGAGTCTACCATTCAAGGCAGCAACTCCCCAGTAAAGCTGTTCGCTGCCCACTGGAGATCAACTGCAAAACAATAGATCCCTCAGGCCCCACCTGGAGGCTGGCAACTCGAGCCCCCAAAGCGGTTGGCGCCCTCCTTAGGCGCCATGCCACCACACCCGCCGATGGTCAGGCAGGGGGAAGAAAATCCCTGAAGACTAACCATGAATGCTCACCTGTGCACCAGGGGCCAGCATGAATTAAGGTGAAAGTGGCCCAAGTCGCGGTGCAAATGACAGCTCTGAGGCAATGTTTGGTGGTGGAAAGTGCCATCAAATCGCAGCTGGCTTATGGCACTCCATGGGAGTTTCAAGGCAAGAGACCGTCAGAGGTGAGTTGCCTGTCTATGTGTAGCAACCTTCATACCCCTCAAAGGTCCCCTATCCAAATACTAACCAGAATCAACCCTGCTTAGCAGCTGAGATCTGACAAAATCAGGCTAGCCTGGGCCCTCCAGATCAGGACTAAATGGCTGACTGGGTCCCTTACAAAATGGTCAACCTACCTCTGACACAAGATGGCCCCCGAAGGAAAAGAATATCATAGGAACACCATGAGCTACGTTATATGAAGTCAGGTCCTTGAATAAGCAAGGTCAGTGGTGCCAATTCAGCCTGCAGTGGCTGTCCAGGGACAACAACCTTTCATATTGCAATCACCATTTGCCTAATCCGTGCAACTGGGGAGGCTGAGAATTGAACCTGGGCCCCAGCCCTGACAAGCAAAGGCTCTCCACTGAGCCACATCCCCTGATTAAAAAAGAAGGTGGGAGGGGACCCCGGTAACCATGGGTGGCCCCAAGACTGCCCAAGACAAACTGGAACGAATACATTGCCTGCCTCTGCCTAGCAACCCTGGACTTCCTCGGTGGTCTCCCAACCAAGTACAAACCAGAGTCGACCCTGCTTAGCTTCCAAGATCAGACGAGATCAGGCTAGCAAGGGCCCTATAGGACATGAGGACGTGAAGGGAGAGGTGTGGCAACAAGTCCCGGGCCCTGCCAGCTACCAGGCCGCCCACCGCACACGGGCTGCTCCACCCCCAGCTACTGGCCCACATGGCTTGCCACCCCTCCCCAGTAGGGGATGTGATACTTAAATGCCCCACTTGAGCACCCCCCACCTAGAAAATGCCACCCTGGGGTCTCCCTACTCCTGCAGAACCCCCCGGCCTGCATCCCCAGAGCACAGAGCCGCGCTGCAACCCGGCCCCGTGGGGGCGCGCAGCTGTGACTGCGGCCCCAGTCCATCCCAACAACTGTCGTGCGGACGCAGCCCGTCTACCGCCACCACTGCACTCCATGCTGATGTCTGGCCCCACGTCCGTTGCCGCATCTGCCGCTCGAGGTCCACGCGGAACTGCGCAACACGCCGCCAGTCCCAGCAGGGGAGGCCTCACGCTGGTAGGCCTCCGCCTCTTCTCCGGTCACCGCCCCGTAGAGGAGCTCAGCCGCACGGCCCCAGCACAGGTAGGCCAAGCAATGCGTCACACTGCTGAGCCCCCTCGGCCGACGAACTAACCGGGACTGCTGAGGAGGAGAGGCGGGGCAGGGCTTTTAAGCCTTCACTGCCCCGCCCCCTCCCAAGTCCCGTATGTGGCGCTTTTGGCGCCTAATCCTTTTCTGCCTCTTCCGGCTGGGAGGCAAAGGCGCTTCCCCAGCCCAACGGCCAGAACGGTTGTGGGCTGTTTGAACCGTAATATAACCAGCAGTCTCTTGAGAATTCAATCAGTTGTCATTATAATAAGATAGCATGGTGATAGATAATTATTTAGGTTCTCATGAGGTTACTGGCTCTAAGATATAGGCAAATGGTTCTCATTTCACATTCCTTTTCTGGGAAACAGAATGGAGACGTTCACACAACCATTTTTGAACTCAAAGGAAGACCCTTTCAGGATTTCAGAGAACTGATGTGCTACAGTGGCTAAAATGTCAGAATAGAAATCCATGTTTCCACTCAGTTGTAAAGCTCCCTGGGTGATCCTATGCTACTCTCTTTTTCTAAGCCTTCCTACTGACAGCAGCCTAGATAGACCAGCCTAGCCTGAATTTCTCAGACCTTGGAAACTATGGAGGGTGGCTGTGGTTAGTACTTGGATGGGAAACCACCAAGGGTTGCTGTGCAGAGGAAGGCAATGCCAAACCACCTCTGAATGTCTGTTGTCTTTAAAAAAAACATGATGGGGTCACAAGTCAGTTGCAACTTGACAGCTCATTTTACGTTGACCTAGCCTACTCACAGGATGCAAGGATGAAATAATAAAAACTACCCTGAAGTATTTGCAGTTCAATAGGTGACTTTATTAAGGTATTAACTGAGAAGGAACTTCTGCTTCAATTCCCCCCCCCCCTCCAACATTTTAATCATTTGGCTCCTTCTGACAGTATGGACTGATTCAGATGCTACCACATCCATGCAAACCCATTTTAAAATCTGTGTCAGCACTTTATGATGGAAGCCTTTACTGTATGTGCCATTCAAACATTTGCAGTGCCCACAGACTAGCATTGGTGTAGCCCAGAGAAATTCAGCACAGGCATTGGATATAGCATGTGCTTGAACAGTCTTATAAGCTTATATATGCTACTTCTTCTACAGGGGCCATCATCCTACAGAAGAACTTTAAGGTGAAACTCACATGGGGACCCAGACGTCTCTGTCCTCCTCTTCAGGCTTCATGTGCAATATCAGATGGATCATGGATAAGACTGCCTCCCTTGAAAAACTTATTACCCTGTTTCCCCGAAAATAAGACCTACCCCAAAAATAAGCCCTAGCAGGATTTCTATGCATTTGTGGTATAAGCCCTAGTGTGTCTTCTTGAGAAAAAATAAATATAAGACAGTGTCTTATTTTCGGGGAAACACGGTAGGAAAGGGAATTTTGATCTGGCGTGCTTGACCAAAATCTGGGTGGATGAGGATGAAGTGGTGGCTCTCACTCAGCTGACTCCCCCAGGATACTTGGTCCTTCATTAACTGCGAACATGAGGATTGGGGTGTGTGAGTGTGACAACTCTAATCTGAGGTTCTTTCTCCTTAAGGAAGCTTCTTGAACCAAACACCACCAGCACTGAATGCACAGACCTGGCATAGGGTGCCAGGGAGAGGGTGGGAGTCTTGCTGGTTTACCATCCACCTAGCTTTCCAGCTGACTCCCTGCTGAAGTTCATGGAAGCAGTAGCAGAGTAGGCATTGTGTCTCCCCAAACCAATAGTTTTGGAGGACTTCAATGTCCACACTGATGGTGCCTTGTCTGGTGCCTCCCAAGTTGTATTGGCCCTGCACATGGAGCAGGCCACATTCTGGATATGATCTTTTGTGCAGGAATTGATCTGGATTCAGTGGCACTTTGTGAACCAGTGCCACGGACTGATCATTACCTTGTGAGGATCCATTTCAGATTTGCCGCCCCCTGCAGGGGCAGTGAGTTTATTTATGCTCGCCCACAGAGACTCATGGATCCAATTGCGGGGAGGGGGGGGAAACACCAACAACCTCAAATATGCAGATGATACCACTCTAATGGCAAAAAGTGAAGAGGACCTAAAGAGCCTCTTACTCAGGGTAAAAGAGGAGAATGCAAAAGTTGGCTTGAATCTCAGCATCAAAAAACCTAAGATCATGGCATCTGGCCTCATCACTCTTTGACAAATAGAAGGGGAAGTCATGGAAGCAGTGACAGACTTCACGTTCCTGGGATCCCAGATCACCGCAGACTGTGACTGCAGCCATGAAATTAAAAGACGCCTGCTCCTTGGGAGGAAAGCAATGGCAAACCTAGACAGCATAATAAAAAGCAGAGACATCACCCTGCCAACAAAAGTCCGTATGCTCAAAGCGATGGTATTCCCAGTAGTAATGTATGGCTGCGAGAGTTGGACCATAAGGAAGGCCGAGTGCCAAAGAATAGATGCTTTTGAATTATGGTGCTGGAGAAGACTCTTGAGAGTCCCTTGGACTGCAAGGAGATCAGATCAGTCAGTCCTAAAGGAAATCAACCCTTTGGCCACCAAAAGAGAAGGGAGCACCCACTGGAGAAGACCCTGATGCTGGGAAAGATTGAAGGTAAAAGAAGGACAGCAAAGGATGAGATGGTTAGACAGTGTTATCGGTGCAACGAACATAAAATTGAGCAAACTCTGGAGGATGGCGGAGGACAGGAGGGCCTGGCATGATGTGGTCCATGGGGTCATGAAGAGTCGGACTCGACTGTGCAACTGAACAACAAAATGTTTGAAGTGGTCCTGGGTGAAAGCCAGGATAGAATTTCCTCTTTATGCCTAAAGATGAGGCTTTAAATTAACTGAACTTATTCCCTTCTTTCCCTCAAGCTTTATTTAGACCAGTTAGTTCTCCGGTGTGAAGCTGATATGCTGTGGCTTATATTGTGATGTCTCCTGTGGAACAAAAGGAGTCTTATTCCCCCCCCCCCTTTTTTTTAACGAACTCTCAGTATTCGCAGGAGGATTTCATCGTCCAGTTACCATAACCAGTTTGTTTAGGATATTTCCCCTAAATTATACTCAAAACTATTATATCAACAGAATAGAAGCTGCAAAGTCAAATAAATAAATAGGGATCTCATTTCTGCATTTAGTGGGGACTGCTGTTTGTTTACCAAAAGGCTGCTAGAGGTGTTCATTTCAGTTGAGGGGCCTTGCGTAGCAACCAGAGCAGAGCGGCTTTGCCAAAACCGTATCCAAAATCTCTCAGCAATGCACTCATTAGGCTCTAATCTTTAAAAGAAAACATCTCTGAAAATGACTATTAACATTTCCCTGTGGCTTCCACCCCCCTCCCATCCCAGTTTCCCCCCAAACCGCATCACATAAAACCTCTCTCTCTTTCTCTCTCTCTCACTCTCTCACCCTGTCTCTCTTTCTTCTGTAACTTTTGAGAGGCTGGTGGCCTAGTAAAGTCCAGAAAAGGAAGAGCTGAGGTTTTTCTGCTCTTAAAATGAGGCTCCTTAAAGTATAGTTCTATTTAATTGCAATGAACACTTCACCAGGCCTGGAGCTTTATATTATACTCAGATGGTGGAAACCTGGCCAGCAGAGTCACAATGGCATGTTAATAAACAGAATCGCTGTGGCACCTCAGGGCAAGACTGATTATTTTAAAGGGTGAGCTAAACATTTCTAAGGTGTGAGAGTTTTTGTTGTAATATTTTAATTCACACCAACCCTACCACATTTAACTTAGCTCTTGAACAGCCCATACGGCGACCTCAGATGTTTTATTCACAGAATGCATAGGTGGAATACAAAGGGTGATGGTCTGCCCCCCTTCTCTCTCTTGCTTCAGAATATAGATTTATAAATGCTTAGGCAGTTTCTCTGTTTCCAAATGGCCTTTAGGGAGAACCCTTTCTAAAATAATATAATCTAAAATGCCGTTGGTGATCCTCTGGGAACAGGGTAGATGGTAATGTAGAGTGGAGTTTTGCTTCAAGTCACTATCATTTACACAGCCTATAAAAATGGAAGCAATCATTTTTACTTGTGGAGCTGTTGACCTCTTAAAGTGTTTTTTAATTATTCAAGCATTTACTCAATTTGTTGTTGAAGGCTTTCACGGCCGGAGTTCATTAGCTGTTGTAGATTTTCCGGGTTGTATGGCCGTGGTCTTGGCATTGTAGGACCTGACGTTTCACCAGTAGCTGTGACTGGCATCCTCAGAGGTATAACACAGAAAGATGGAGTACTCTCTGTGTCAACAGATAATTTACTCAATTAGTTAATGCTGACATTAAAATAAATTTGCAGAATACCAAAATTTCAATCAAAGTGCCTTTTTAAAGATGCAAAACAATACCTTACAATTTAACAATAGCTTACAATGTAATAAACAAAAGCCATTGCTCACTAGAAAATACTTTGTTTTACAGCTTCCATTGCAATGACTAAACTGTGGCCTGACTGCTTAAAAGTTGCTTTCACTGTATCTGTACCTCAACCCCTCAACTTTAGTCATTCAGTTTATGCTCTTACCAACTTGACTGAAGCTTGCAATCTACTTACTCTGTAGAGTCACTGAGAAAGTGAACACAATGGAGATTTTAAATGCACTTTTTATGTGTCTTTTAAATGGAGACCAGGGCTATTTTTGGGCAGGAACGCACAGGAACGGAATTCCGGCTGGCTCCCAAGTAGGCCACGCCCAGCAGGAACTCAGCATAACAGGCCACACCCAACAGCAGACACTCATTAGGATTGGCTATATTAGGGGTGTGTGGCCTAACATGCAAAGGAGTTCCTGCTCCAAAAAAAGCCCTGGGTTTTGACAACAAACAAGGTAAACAGAATAACAAGCAAAAGGTGGGTGTGGCTGGATGACCACACTTCTGGTAACATGTGGGTGTGGCCTAATGTGCTAATGAGCTGTGCTGTCAGGGGTGTGGCCCAATATTCTAATGAGTTCCTGCTGTTGGGTGTGACCTATTATGCTAATGAGTTCTTGCTGGGCTTTTTCTACAAAAAGAGCCCTGAAGACTATACAAGTATGGCCACAATCCTCCAAAGAGTGGAATATGCTTAAAACCTACTGATGTCAGTGGGTCTCTGTCTTTTAGTCTGGGTTAGAAGGTGGTTGCTGTAGTCTCCAGAAAGGTCAGTTACAAAGCACTCCTAAGTGGTGCTGGGTCCTTCAAGGTCTGTTGAAGTCAATGAGCTTAGAAAGGTGTAACTTTGCTTAGAATATTTTGTAACAGAACAAATGGTTAAAATCTGGATGAACATAAGTACCTGGGTTTATTCCCTACATTATTTTTCATGCAGCAGCTCCTTGTATGCCCAAGTCAACAATCTCTTACTTTCTTTCAACCCTGCCTCATCACTTTAAAAATGGTTGGCCACCAAGAACTGCTATCAAGGCAGAGATGAAGTGAAGCTATTGTGAGCGTGCCAACTCAGAATTGCAGCTCCTTTCTAGGACAGGAGCCAGTCACCTCTGTGAGACTGTGTGTGATTGGAGGGTGACTGGATTTTTAGAAATCTTCATTCTAAAATGACTCATGGGAATACCAGGTAAATTGCAAATATTCTCTGTACATTTTCATTATTCAAGAGTGCCTGATGCCAGATCCACTGTAAAACTCCGCATTAAAACCCCAGCCTACAGTAGTGAGATAAACATTTTTGTTTCAAAGACTAGTTTTATAGAAACTTGGCACCAGAAAACACATTTCTGTTTCATTATTATGACACATAAAATTTTATTGGGGTCTCATAGTCTTTTTTCCCTAAATCATTGGCATATGCTGAAATACACAATGTATTAGCAAATACACAGTAGTTCTCGTTCCACATCATTTCCCACAGCATTTTTAAAAGTATTTGTAATAACTTTATACTTAAAACATGCAATAAGTTACTTACAATGCAATACAAGAAGTTATAATAACTTTTTGTGTAGACTTTAGCAAAGTTCCCGTTCCTGAGAATAGTTACACAGTGGCAACACAGAAGTATTTTTTTTAAATGTCCTTTATCCAATTTTTAAAAATAATCCCAGAAAACTATGCGCTGATTGCTGCACTCATTGATATGTATATTGCTGCCTCAAATCAGGACAACGTGTGTAGTCTTCTCCTTTTGTGGCAGATGATCTGTGCTATCATTGCTAACAGTGTTCCTCAGTCATTAGGTGAATTTGTCATTCATTAGATGGCTGAAAAACAGTGCCTGATTTGAGCAGGAGGCCTTCACCCCTCCATTTCCACCCCATGCCTAAACTGTCCATGTACCCCCAACAAGCTCAATCCAGGATTTCATCCCTCTCCCATAGAAGAATATCTTTGAGAATAAATCTGTTTTCACTTACTAATCCTTTTCTCAAGATCAGGGTGAGTAATAACACTTACTGTATCCCAGGTCAGCAAGTAATTTTAAACAGAGACCATATATTCAACAAATGAAGCGAAGAGCCAGCAACATTGGCTCTGAGTACTGACTCCCTCCCACATAAGCAGAGACTGTGGGTCAAATTACACGTGATGTACAATCACGTGAACATTCTCTGAAGTTCTTTTTTAACTAAAGCAACTGTGGGAAGCTGCAATCTGGACCAGATGTTCAGGCAGTGGGTTGCTTATCTCTCTCCCTGTGAACTGTATCTCTGATAAAATTTGCTCCTTCAAACTGCTTTTGGCCCAACAGAGGAAAGATACACATACTGCTATCTTTTCTCCATGTGGGGTAAAAAGTAAGATTACAATCCTAGCCAGAAATGTAGCCCATTTCAGAATACTAGTGTACTTTATGAGGGGATGAAATTTGTATTCAGAACTGGATGGTTAATCAGTTTGGCAGCATCTATAGCCTTTAACTTATTTATCATACAACAGGGCACTGTCAGTATCCAAAGAACCCTAATCCCAAGGGTAAGCATATTTGAACCCTAGGAGAATGAGCAGGAGTGAGAAGAAGACTGTAGACAAACAACATATCCCACAGGAATAGGAATAGAATAGAGATAGGTTCTGTTTCTGTGGGTGGAAGCCTATATGGGGGAAAGGGAACTTCTGAACAAGAAATAATTGCTTCTCATAAGTGTCTTTGCTTTGTGAGTATCCAGAATGGGAAATATCAAAGCAAAGAACACATTCTGAAAATTCACTTCAAGAATTCATGAAAGGGGTTGGAGGATATGTTCCAACCCAGAATTAAGAGCTATGTAGATGCTTTCTCTACCATGGTGTACAGACAGACTGGTGGAGAGAACATTTTACTAGTAGGAATAGTTTAATTAGTGAACGCAATAATCTGTTCTGGATCAGTTTCATCCTATGCGATCTACACTGTCTTTCAGGATATATCTTTTTCTTTGGGAATTCATGATTGGATTAGTCCAACATTGCATTTCTCTTTCTCAAAACTCACTGGATAAGACCATAATGCTAGCAAAAGCTGAAGGCAGCAGGAAAAGAGGAAGACCCAACATGAGATGGATTGACTCAATCAAGGAAGCCACGAGGGCCCTCAGTTAGTAAGACCTGAGCAAGGCTGTTAACCATAAGACGTTTTGGAGGTCATGAATTCATATGGTCACCATAAGTTGGAAGCGACTTGGCAGCATTTAACACCCACCCACATCTGACAAAGGAAGCGTTGACTCTTGAAAGCTTATACCCTGAAAATCTTGTTGGATTGGAAAATACCCCTGGAAAATCTTGCTGGACTCAACACACACAGACATAACACAGGATGAATCCATGGGAAAGCTCCTTTGAAAGCGGTTTATTTCTGTGGCCATCACTACATCCTCGGGCAGCAAATTCCATATTTTAATCACTCTGTGTAAAGAAGTATTTCCTTTTCTTCATCCTGAATCTACTGCCTATCAACTACATTGGGTGCCCTCAAGCTCTAGTACTTTGAGAGAGGGAGGGAAAAAAATTCTTTCTCAACTCTCTCCACCTCATATATAATTTTATACATCAGTTTATCATGTTCCAACTAAATCCAGGACTGGTGTTCTCCTTTATTTGTTGACATCTTGAAGTTTGGATCTGGGATTTTCCATACCCAATAGAAATGGCCTGAGGTGCCCTTTCCTGATCCAGCTGTCCTTCATTGCCTTTCTAACTGAAATAATAATCATTCCTTTACCATACCGAGTTCCATATTCTAAGAAGTATACACCAATCAATTAAAATTCATATTAATCCATTGTTTAATTATATAACTGCCCTTAAAAAGATTATCATTATCTTTCCTGTTCCCTAGGCACTACCAAACTTAAATATCAATTATTTCCTATACATCAATGTATTTTGATATTGGCTAAATCAAACATTTAAGTGATGTTGAAAACATAAACTTAAAATATCAAACTATTTACATGAGCAGATTAGATCTCTTATGTAAATAAACTTGAGCGTGAAAAGATATGTAAGATTATTTTCAGCATTTGAAAGACAAATTTAAAATGGGAAAAGGGAAACATGAGCAAACATTTGTTCTGAGATGATGTTAAACCCATACATTGGTTTTGGACTCTACTATTTTTTTCTACTTTTCTCTTACCTGATTTCTTCTTCTTCTTCTTCTTCTTCTTCTTCTTCTTCTTCTTCTTCTTCTTCTTCTTCTTCTTCTTCTTCCTCTTCCTCTTCCTCTTCCTCTTCCTCTTCCTCTTCTTCTTCTTCTTCTTCTTCTTCTTCTTCTAATGAAATTTGTATTCAGAACTGGATGGTTCTGAACTGGATGGATCATTTTGGCAGTATCATCAAAATTTATAAACTGCCCACCGCCAGAGGGCTTACAGCAGTGTACATCATCATACAAGTTAAAATACAATAAATAATAAATAATTGATAGCAAATAAAATTGATACTTCCTTTCTGGTCCCCCTGTACCACATGGTTTTTGTCCCAGTAGATTCCATAATCCCCCGCATACCTATTTTTGGTGGTCAAAAGGAGGCACATTTCCCTCTTTTGCAGGCAGAATGGCTGGTAGGGTCCAACCCACTATGACAGCTCTTAGCCCTAAGTTCTGTGTGCTCCCTTGGTCAAAGGAAAAGAAAGCACAAAAGGTACTTAATACCAGAGGCCACACACAAAAAAGGGGGAGGGGGACCAATTATCCTTAACTGTGTAAAACCAAATCATTAATATATACAGTGCAAACAATTCAGTGCAATTCAGTGTAAATAGTCCCTATATACAGTGCATGATACAGTAAAATATAACAATTGAGGGTCTGCCAGCTACTTAAGACACTTTTTCAATATCTTCTCCAGAATTGTTTCTTCTATTACAGTCCAATTTGAGTTGTGAACTGTTGTTTATTTCAGCCAATCACAGAAGAAAAGGGGTTGTTTAAGTCATAAATCTGTGGTCCTATTTTTCATATACAGCTCTGATAACAAAGAGGCCAATGAGAAGAAAAACTACCAATTTCTGCTAAGATAAAAAATAGGTATGTTCTTGAAGAAGAGACTAGGAAGTGAATTTCAGGATCTATTGCAGGTATGTGACAAGTGACAAAGAGTTGGGGATATCTTTGTGTAAACTGTATGAGATTTGGAGTCTTCTGTTCTGGACTTAGAAGCAGTTAGGACTGCTCTGGGGATAAACCCCATTGATTACAGTTGTATAGGATTGTGAATAAACTTGCTTAGGATAGATCTGAAATTCTCTTGAGCATCTTATGCACAGTTATCTGGTAGTAACTTACATTGAACTTTCTTGGGTTTACTTTTGAGAAAGCATGTTGAAAACATATGTTTTAAGCTACTCTTTATATGTTTCCAACAGAGGGCATGACCCTGTAAAAAATCATAGAGACCCGAAATTTCTAGCTGCCTTTGCTAAACAGTTCTCTCACATTGTAACTGCCTCAAAGGACTGACTCTGAGTTCACTCTTATCAACTAAGAAGTGTTCTCTGAAGCTTCAGATGACCTAATAGGAACCTTGGGGTGCACTGTAGTGGTGATCTCAGGTAAACACGACTGGCTCTTGACCCCAGAAAAGGAAAGCCAAAGTTCTTTTGGAAGTGACACACTGTGACCTGCAGTCTGCTGTAGCACATTAAGTCTGACAAATGTGCAGAAATGATGACTAACACAAGCCACGAAGATAGAACATTTTGGTTATTGTACCCAGCAGTTAACCTTAGGTAGTCCCATTGCATGGTGGGATCATTTGGAAGCCCAGTGCCCCTGGTTAAGAATAAACATGGCCTTACAACACCATTAAAAGGTTTTCTACATCTTCCTTCTGTGTTAATGTGGTTCAGTGCTTCTGTCAGGAAAATGAACTCAAAGGGACAGTTTCCCACACACAGATTCACAAAGACCACACTATGTAGCTCTTATAAAGATGGAATTTTATACTTCCCTGGACACATGCACATTGCAGAGGTTAACTGTGATTCTATATAACACTGGAATAGCCTGACATACTGAAGATTATAGTAAACATAGGAAGTCACTCTAGTTTTAATTTGTTGTGTTTTATCACCAGATCTTTAGTATATCACTCTGCATTTCTAAATGTTACACAAAAATAAAAGTTGGGAAATGACTATAATCATGCTACTCTATAGATATTTTCATAACATGTAAGCAAAGGTAAAACCTATTTTAAAATTTTTGAAACGAACGTTTTGTTTTCACTATTTTTTCTTTCAGCAATTGCCTGTTGCAAGGAAGGGCAAGGGTGATTTGAGCTAGACACAGAATGTGCACAAGGGGCGTTGTAGTACAGAGTGCTTGAGGTTAGTCACCCCACAGGAAATGGCAACGAATGAGGGAAATGGATAGGGTGATAGACCTGGGGCTTTTCTGCACTACGTTTTTGCTCAAGCTTGGCTTCTTAACTGCCTTGTGTTTTCTCCTCCCCTACATTATCATTTGCCAATCACAGAATCATAGAGCTGGAAGGGGCCATACAGGCCATCTAGTCCAACCCCCTGCTCAGTGCAGGATCATCCTAGAGCATCCCTGACAAGTGTTCACCCAGCTGCTGCTTGAAAACTGTTACTGAGGGGAAGCTCACCACCTCCCTAGGCAACTGATTCCACTGCCAAACTACTGCCAAACTACTCTTACAGTAAAAAAAAGCCTAGTATGTGGCCCAGGGGTGTCGAACTTCTTTGTTCTGAGGGCCGGAACTGACATAAATGAGACCTTGTCGGGCCAGGCCATGTGTGTCATAAAATGTAATGCCAGGTAGCGGACATATAAACTTTATAAAGGACACAAACACAAAGAGTTTTTTTTTAACTTAAAATCATGTTTAAAACATCAGCACTCTTGTAATATTTTGTTTATTTAACAGTGTCTGATAACTGACACCTCTTGCTCCGAATTATTCCATCAAAATGTCTGTGCTGTTGCAATCTTGAGTATGCTGTTCAGGTGTGTAGCGGTAAGCTGCAAGCTTACAATGACGCAGCAGCAGCAGAACTGGAAGAAGAAGCAGAAGACAGCCAGTTCCACTGCCGGCCTGATAGAAGCCCTCCAGGGGCCTGATCCGAACCCTGGCTCGCATGTTTGACACCCCTAATCTAGCCATTCCTTTCTGCCTTCAATTTAAACTCACTATTGCAAGTCCTATCTTCTGCTGCCAAAAAGAATAGCTCTTGTTCTTTCAAATACTTAGAGAGCAATCCCCCCAGGGCCGGCTCGCCCGCTAGGCAAACTAGGCCTTCACCTAGAGCGCGAGCCGGCCATCAGGGCGCGGGAGGAGAGGTAGGGGCGGCAGACTGCGGCCTGGCCAGCAGCTGGGGGGAGCGCCGGGGCTGGGAGGAGCTCTGCTGGCTCCGTGGCGTTGTGGGCAGTGCTGTGGCTGAGGAGCAAACGAGGGGGCAGAGGTGGAGGCAGGGGTGGCTGGCGCCTGGCCAGCGTGGGCAGGGCGCGGGGCTTTCCTCCCCCCCACACACGCCGCCTTTCTCGGCCTCTCCTCAACGCCGGCAGCGGCGGCGAGGGAGGGAGGGAGGGGCCCCTTCTCCAGCCCAGCCAACCTCTTTAGGGGAGGAGGAGGTCTCCACCCGCAGCCCTCAGGAGAGACATTGATTCCCAGCCGGGAGTGTCAGGGCCTCTCTAGGCCGCGGCGGCCCCCTCCTTCGGCGGGCCAGAGGACTGGCTGGGCGACCAGGAGAGGGTGGGACAGCCGGGGGATCCCGCCCCAGGCGGCTCAAGATGCCAGACAGAGGGCGGCCAAGCCGCCAAGGCCACGGCGGGGGGGCGGGCAAGTGGTGGGTCTCTCCTCCTCCCCGGCGGGCCTCTGCAGGGTGTTGCCAGTGCCCCCACACCCCGGGGGGGCTTTTCGGTGGCGCCGGGCACTGCTTGAGCTGTTGGCAAAGCGCCTCCAAGTTCGCCTCTTTTTTCTCCGGCAATGGCTAGAAGCGTTTCGGGCTGCGTTGTCTCCGCGGGCTTCTGAGCGCCAGGCGCTGCACCTGCGCAGGGGGGCCTTCTGCCTCTCTCCCCTCTCCCCTGTTTGGCCAGGAGTCTGTTGCCCTGCTGCGATCCGAGGCAGGGGGCGGCGGTCAAGCGGAGGGTCTCTCCCCCTCCCCGGCGGGCCTCTGTAGGGTGCCTCTGGCGCCGCCTGTTCTGCCCCCCACACACATCCACACCTCGCACTGTCCCCGGCGATCCAGGGGAGGGGGCTTCCCTCCGCACCACCTCTCCTCCGGCCGGCTCTCCCTTCCTCTGCCCGCCACAGCTGTCGTGCCAGAGGAGAGGAGGTGTGGAGGGAAGCCCCCTCCCCTGGATTGCCAGGACCGCGCGCGGGGTGTGTGGGGGGGCAGCGCCGGCAGCACCGGTGACACCCTGCAGAGGCCCACCGGGGAGGGGGAGAGACCCGCACTCATCTGGCGCCACTCTGGAAGGGGGTGGGGTGGGGGCGAGCCCGCCCTTCAGTCCCAGAGGTCTCCAGGCCCCGCCGTGAGGTTGGCACCTGCGCTCGCCTAGAGCGCAGGACAACCTCGGGCTGGCCCTGAATCCCCCTCAACCTTCTTCTCAACCTTCTCTTCTCTAAACTGAACATTCCTGAGTCCCTCACCCTTTCCTCACAGGGCTTGTTCTCCAGGCCTCTGATCATCCTCATAACTCTCTTCTGTACCCGCTCCATTCTGTCCACATCCTTTTTGAAGGGAGGCCTCCAGAACTGCACACGGTAGGCCTGACCAATACAGTGTACAGCAGGACAATGACATTTTTGTGATTTGGATATTATGTGGATATATATTGGATATGTGGTTTGGGTATATTTGGGGTTGATACACCCCAAAACTGCATTAGCCTTTTTTGCCGCTGCATCACACTGACAGCTCATATTTATACAGTCCACCTGTATCCCAAAATCTTTTTCACACACACTGCTACACAGAAATGGCTCCCTCATCCAGTATGTGTGTTTCTCATTTTGTTAGCCAAATGTAGAACTCTGCCCTTATCCTTGTTGAATTGCATCTTGTTCACATCTGCCCACTCTCATTGGATTCCATTTCTATCTTCCAGTCTATTCGCTATTCCTATTGTTTGTTTGTTTTTGTCTTTTAAAGTTTTTCCTGTGGTTTTTTCAGGCCACTGAAAAAAAGGGGTTGAAAAACATGGGGAAATCTTGAAGAAGAACTGGTAGAGCAATGGGCAAACATTACCACATATTAAGAAAGGAGGGAGAAAAAAAGAGATGTCATTAAGAAGCCAAGCTAGAGCAAAAGCCCAGTGCAGAAAAGTCTGTGGTGCGATAGAAGAAGTAAGTAAGTCCTTTACACAGACAGTCTTGGACTTAAAAGGGTGTAACTCTACTTGGGATTGCACTCTGAGACACTCAAGAGCTGAATGCTCACTGTACCCATCTCCTTTTTTATTGCTTCCTGTGCCTGCCAAAGTAATTTTATTTCTCAGGTGGAAAAAAATATAGATGCATGTGTGTGTGTAAAGTGCCATCAAGTCGCAGCCAACGTATGGTGACTTTCAAGGCGGCGGTGGCAGCAGCAGCAGCAGAAGAAGAAATGAGAAGCAGAGGTGGTTTGCCATTGCCTTTCTCTACAGAGTCTTCCTTGGTGGTCCCCAGTAACAACCCTGCTTAGCTTCTAAGATCTGATGGGATTGGGCTATACCATGCGGCCTTCCCTCACAGATATGCATATAATATTTTCAAAATCCATCTGACATCAGACTGCAATATAGCAGCATATTCAGATGTTGTACCATGAGTTTGGAACAACAAGAAATGCTATTGTTGCAAAGCACAGCCACCCTTCTGCCTGTGGAGGTCCTTGTAAATGTTTCACCAGCAAATATAACCACCACACACACTGTTAAATCCCATGTTCATATATAAAAAAACAATAGATTCATGTAAAATTATTTCTTCTTTTGTCTTTTGGTAGCAAATTCAAAGATGAAATTATCACATTTCTAGAAGATAACATTCCGTAGAGAAAATGGATAATGATGATTCTTAGCTATGTTACCCAAATTAGTCCCTATGCCAGCCCTTTCACAGGTAGGTGACTTCTACTTGTGCAGAACCACACACGTTCTTGGGACCATTCCTGTCTGTTGTTTCTAGAACAGACAAGACAGGGAGAGAGAGAATTACAAATAAGGAAACCTTTAGCACAATGCTGGGAAAATGAAATGCAAGGGAAAGCAAAAGCATAAAACAGTGTTTCAATGCAGCAATGCAATGCTTGTGGTACAAATGGGGAGTCTAAGGGGGAAAGGAATGAAATAAAGAAATAAACAGGGGAAATAAAATAGTCATACATTGCCAATCCTGAAGAGAAGAGGGTGGTGTGCCATGCTCTGGGGCAGAAGGAGGAGAAGGAAGAAGGAAGAAAAATCCAAAACCAACTATGAACTTCAGGATCCAAGGAAGGGCTGGGGTCCAAAAGCATAAGGAAGGGATTCAGTGACTCCACAAGCCAAATGCTAAGTTAGAGAATGAGGTTTGGGTGCAGAACTAACTTCAGCATTTGGGGGCTTGATGCCCTTTTGTAGATTTGGGAGAATGATATGGGATGACCAGCTTGGGCCAGGCTTGCCAACCCCTCAGTGGGAATGGGGAATCCCCCAACCTTGGCTCCTGTTTGCAGCAGTGGGAGAAAAACAAAAAGGAAATGGAAGTTGGTCCAACATTGTGATGTCACTACTGGAGAAAACCCAGAAGTTCCATCAGTCCTCTCTAGGGAACTCCAGATGATTCCTAGAGGCGTGATGTCACTTTTGGTTTTCCTGGAAGTGTTGTCATGCTGTCACCAATGGCCCCTTCCCCCTGCCCCTGCCACTGTCATCTCCTGCTGGTTGCCAGGCCATGTCTGGCACCCCTACCTTGGGCTGACCCTACAAAGGCTGAACTTAATAAAATTTCACTGTGTTTGGGATTGAGTTACCAGGGTCAATTGTATCATGTTGAGGATACTACAGCCTCAGGTTAGTGTTCGGCAGTCTTGAATCAATTATTCCTGGATGGCTTCTGGAGACTGAGGTCTTTAATCAATGGGCTCTTTGTGTTGGAATATGCAAGGTCTATCATGCATAGATAAAGAAGATGACAAGAACATCCTACAGGGGGCAGCAGAGGGGACAACTAATTAGCATAGTGAAATTAGAGACTTCCTACTATTTTCAAATCATCCCCTTCCTGTCTCCTGATTGGCTCAGTTGGGGTTTTTCCTGCTCCTGCTGTTTGCTGCTGGCTGCCTCCTAGCTAGTTAGACAGTTCAACTTCTTTTTCTTTCTCCTCTTTCTTACAAAGTTTGTTCTCTTCTTAATAATCCGACTTTATCCTTTAAGCAGCTTGTGCTCCACTTTACTGCATATCTACACTCTGCCAACACTTTGGACCATTTTAGCAGGTGGGAGTCCATGTGAAAGCATCCAAGGGAAATTCCCACTAGTTCAAGCACCACTTCTTTGATATCTAAATTGGATTATTTTATCCAGACCTCTTACAGTTAAGTCAGAAGGTCAGAGTGTGCAGCTTTGTTGTATGAAATTTACTTGCTCTGATATTGCTCCTCATTGCTTAGGACATTCTCCCCCCCCCCCAAAAAAAAAGAGCATGAAAATGAAGTATCAACACATGAGTTATAAATGGAGAAGCCTAGTGTGATGGGGCAGTTCCAGGCATGCATTAAATGAATTATAGCTGAGGGATGAACACATGAGTGGGAAGTGGGAAGAGAACCCCGCTAGCTTATTCGCTCATCTTGCTAAAAATATTTAGAAGATACTCAATACTCTCCTCAACTACTAGAAGTGACTCATAGTGTGTGCTCCTAAAAGCAGCTGGGGGGATTTGTTTTTCACTCCCCGCTGAGTTTGATCAGAGTGTTTCTGCTTACACTGACTACCAATTTCACTGGCTTAATGCTCCACCAACAACACTGGGTGCGAGGTGTGGACATAGGGAGATTATGATACTGATGAAGTCTTGCTCCTTCCCCGGCAGGTCCCCAATGCTGTTCATTTCTGAACTCTGCATCAATGCAGCTGTGCCAGCACTGGGTTTGCTCTGGTGCAGCAGCTTCTACATCAATATATCTCTGAGTTATGCAGGCCTAATTGACATCCTAGATCAGTTCACAGACTGGCTTTAGGACTGCATCCTAAAATGTTCATGTATATTTACATTTATTTCTCTCTATTTTTGCCCTTTAATTGTTAAAACTTTAGACATTCACTTGACTTCTTTTTTCGATCTAATTTTGAATTGTTTTTATATAAGATGAGCTCAACTGTAGCTGGAAATCTATTTTCAAAAGCCAGCATCTTAAGAAAGGAAAAATAAACATGAAGTCAGAATTTCCTGAAGGACGGTGGGAAGGAGGAAGGGAGGGTGATCAGATCAACTGAAAGCTGATTGTGTGTTTTCCCAGGATGAGTTTCCTTCCTTTTCTTTAATAACTTGTCATTTTTCATATCTGAAATTGCTACACATTTGTAAATATTTTGATGTTTCATAACTGAAACAAATTTGCAATGAAATACATCTTCCTAGATGCAAAAGCCCTGAGGCTTGTAGAGAAACGCTTTTAGAAGGCAATCATAAACAAATTTAAGGGCTAATTATGTGAGCTTCTTTGGGAGCTAGTCATCTTACTGGAAATACAAAACAAGTATTCCTGTGTAGAGAAAGATTGTTGGGATTTAGAGTAAAGATGGAAGAAGATCAACATTCACCACTGATTCTGTCCCATACATCCCCATGGTCATCCAAATGTCTGCAGTGAGCTCAATGCACATATAAAAGCCATTGGGAATTTTGCAAAAAGTAGGGTCCCAGTTGCATGGAAGAACCTATCCACCTACACTTGTATGTGCACAGGGTGGCAGACAATCATTTGAGGGTAAGTGGGTGCAGTCCCATTTTCCTGTGCATTTTTAGTGCCTGCACTGGGCTACTGGGCCAGCAACAGTAAAGGAGAAGTAAATGAATGGAGGAGGCATCAGGAGGATATTTAATCTGATCAAAAACAGACCTGACTAAATTATTCTGAACTGGCATATTAATTTCAATTTTTATCTCCTTGCATAAACCAACCCATTTCTTCACTGCACATCCTGCAGCTCAATGCATTTGTAGGCTAATCAAATCCTCTAAAGCAGCTCAAGGTACCTGTTACGACCAATTTAGGAAAGGTTTATGAAAAAGGGAGAGTCTTCTCTCAGGCTAGATTTGAAAGTAAAGCAGACAACACTTTCTTCACATACTTTCCTACTTCCTAATCCAATGATTCTGTAATTATATGTTTGGAATATAATTTTTCCAAAATGAAAGTAAAGCACAATGCAAATCAAAGTTTCCAAGTTTTGGCTGTGTCACATTTCATATTGTGAGATACAGCTCTGGAGTTCATTTGAGGAAATTACATATTCTAGATTCTATGAAAAAGCAGGGAATATAATTGACAGTTAGTATACAAACTCAGATTAATGGATGCTAAGGTTTAGCATGTTCGGCTTTGTGGCTCCAATGTGCATATTATAGATGTTGCAGAATCATTACTTTAATAGACTACTGTTGGGTAAAGAATCTGTGGCTTGCAACCTGTGTGTGTCTACATACAAAACAGGCTCCTTCATTCAGTTTTCCAAAACTCATGGGGCTCAGCTCTACCGCAAGTTTACCAAGGGTCAGTGATGAGGTTATGTTGAATTAACCATCAGCCAATCTACAGTGTCTACACCAAAAACATCTGGGAATAGGTTAGACACCACAGTAAATTATGTTTGCGTGTTCAAGTTGCTGTGCTTTGGGGAGAGACAAGGAATAATGAAAAATACACAAAGGTAGATAGCCTGAAGTGAGCACTGCCCTAATTTCTTTCCCCAGCAACTTTGGTCCATTCTGCTTGGTGATGATGTAGCCAGGTGTGTCTCTTTTCCAACCCATTTGGGAGCCTCTTTTTTCATTTGTAGTAGGTGTTGCTGCTTGCAGAATCACTGGACAGTTTGAGCAATGCAGTAGCCTTCCATATTGGTAACATGTTGCTATCTGAAATTTAACATAGGTAGGTGGGAAGGTAGGTAGTGAGATAGAGTTAGAGATAGAGATATCCTAACACATCCTGAGCTCATCAGAGCAATGGATAGTACATGGATTGAAAACCACCAAGGAAGTCCTAGGCTGTTACGTAGAGGAAGACTATGGCAAACCACCCCCACTCATCTCTTGTCCTGAAAAGCCCATGACCGGTCACCATGAATTGGTTGCAACTTGATGGCACATGTCCAAAAGATAATTTGTGAGTGTGGCAGAAAACCAACATGTCAACCAATGGAATAACCTGTTCAACAAAGCCTGGATACTTTTTTATGTGCAAGATTATCCAAGACCATATAAACACACTTTTAACTTGACCACAGTTAAAAGACTAGTCAGAATGAAAGCTATTGCAAACCTTTCAGAGCTGGCTCTCAGCCATAATATGCAGCCCCTTAGGATATCTAACTAGTATAGCTAGTATTTTATGATGTAATTTCCAGCTCCCACATAGTCAAATACCATTTCATCCATTACACTGTACAGTCTTAACTGTGTTTTAGTAGTTGTCCCACAAGCCACATGAGGCCATCTCAGCCTTGCCTCTTTCCTTCCTCTCATCAGTGGGCCACACAGTTCTTTTGTTGCTCCCATGGCTACCAATACCTCAGTCCCAGCTCCTTACATTAAAGTGATTCCAATACGTACCATTGCTTTCAAGTTCAGCCACAGGAGATCTCTTGTGGAGGTATCTCCCAGAAATTTCAAACAGCTTTTTAAATTTAAAAAGCTATTTGAGGACTTAGTGGGAGGCCTGACTTTGGTAGCCCAGGCTAGCCCAACCTCATCAGATCTCAGAAGCTAAGCAGGGTCAGCCCTGGTTAATAGTTGGATGGGAGACCCCCAAGGAAGTCCAGGGCTGCTATGGAGAGGTAGGTAATGGCCTTGGGCATCTCTTGCCTTGAAAAACCCTACAGGGTCGCCACAAGTCAGCTGTGACTTGACAGCAAAAAACAAAGTAGAACAGAAAGATGAAATTGGACAGGAAGTAGTGCGTACATACAGGTGGCATCTCCCATTTGGAAAAGCCCTTAGCCAGCTCCTTCTGGACTGCTTATTTTAAATTGTCAAAGTTTAAGAAGTAGTTTGTGAGTTTGCTTGGTAACTGCAGGGAGGGGGGAGGCACAGGCAGTAATTTGTGAATATCGCTCTTTTAGAGCAAGGAGCTGTACAAATTCATTTCAAAATTACTCCAGATTGATGCAAAATTTATCATACAGTCTATATTTGGGTGGATTTTTTTTTTACAAATTTTAAATAAAATGCTATTTCTTAAATGAAATGCAAGTGGAAAATATATGAAAAATATATACTCTTCTTTCCCTGCATTATTTAAACTGTCCAGGTTAGTAAATGAAAGCATAAATACTGAGAGCAGCTGTAGAATTTAATAAAACCTCAGGTTTGAACTAGCATGTGAAAAGAACAGTATTATTGGAAACTTGTGGTTGAATATGAAGCTTGAAAGAAATATTTTAGCACTATCACCATATTAAATTGCAAACATTATTTAATTTATCTTCCCTGAAATGGCTGAGAGGAAGTGCACCCCAAAGCCCTGTTTACCTAAACCAGGAAATAAGTCAGTGATCAGATTGGTGAATGAAGTAATCAAAAGCTGACAGGGGAAAATATAATGTCACTATTGTAATAGCATTTACTCATATTTTTTGACTTGGCCTTGCTTTGGAATAAGCGTCACACAGCCTTCGTTTCATAATGGAAAATGCAAAGTAATGAAACAAAATATGTTCTTCTGATTTCTTGGTTTTAAAAAAGGTTGAAAAATATCAGCTTTGGCACATCTGTAGGAAAGGAATGTTCCCCCCAATTACTAAGATTTGAAAATATATATGTGTGTATTAAAAATTAAGATATTTGCCATTCAGGATTGGAGAAAATAAGAACCTCTGGCAATCTGTGTGTTTCAGTTGTCACTTTGAACTTTAGAACAAAGGCCAGACTGTAAAAGCAGTTTATAAAAAGTATTATGAGATACCACAACTGGCATTTTTATGGCCTTATTAAACTACATTCAAGTGGCATAAATTATGTGCAATGAAAACGAATAGGTTCTGTGACTTGATTTTAATATCAGGAGCATGCTTATTAGTTTTCAGAGGGACGGAGAGTTGTTTTCTGAAGAGAAAGAGGCTTTATTGTTTTTGCTTTCTTACCATACCAGCTGATATTATATGGAAGTCATAAACGTCAGATTACATTTGGTTCATGGGATAAAATCATTGGTAAGTCACTTGAGGTAATGAGCAGTTCTTCTCAGTAAATCGTGCTGGAGGTGTTAATTTAGATTCAAAGCATGCCTGCTTATTAGAAAGGTATATTAATTTCCCACATGCAGAAGATGCATAAACCAGCATCTGCGGTTCAAAAGGTCATCTCTCCTTGAGAGTGCTCCAGGAAATCTCATGCCCCTCCCCTCTTTTGTCAGTAGGGTTGGCTGTTGGAATAATTCCATGTTCTGCCAGAAGCAGGGGTATTTATGGGACGGCAACGACCTTTCCCTTTGCTTATTTGCATTTAAAAATTCAAGTAAAATGAAGATTTAAAACTAACTGTGGACTAGTTTTGAGAGTCAAATTGTAGATTGTGTGGGAGATCTGTGATTTGTGGGGTTGCCAACATCTAGGTGGGGCCTGGAGATCTCCTGAAGTTACAACTGATCTCCAGAGTATAGCAATCAATTCCCCTGGAGAAAATGGCTGCTTTGGGGGGTGGACTGTATAGCATTATACCCCACTGATGTGCCTACCTTCATCAAATCCCACCCACCCCAAGCTTCATCCTCCAAATCTCCAGGAATTCCCCAACCAGGAGTTGGCAACCCTAGATTGAATCTCACAACATTTTAATTATGAAAGTAGCCATAAAGGGGGAAGTGTTATAATATGTTTAGGTTGCTACCATCCAGAAAATTGCCAGCACAATTTTCCCAGCAGAAATAGCTCCTCTGGTTGCTACCATCCATGGTAGAGCAAAAAATAATACAAGGTGATGGATCTAACCATCCTCCAAGAAGCTTTTCTCCAGCCTAAGGAGCATTCTTGCCAATTATGTGGCTCTTTATTTGGGAGAAGTCTCCTTAAGCTGGAGGGTATCAGAGTCTGGTCAGTAGAGCGGTAGAGGGTTGAAGTAGAATCCACTGCAATATGGGCACTGTCTTTTCCCTACTGGGGATAATATCAAGTTGGGTGAGGGATTTCAGTTGAGCAATCTAACTCCCATGTGACATGTAGTGTTTTCTCTGAGATTCGTCGAAAACAAAAGAAGAAGAAAATGGCAGGGAGGATAAATAATGCTAATCAATATATACGTTCCAGTGATACGAGGATGTGATTATGTAGATGAAAGTAGCTTGGTACTCAGTGGTTTCTATAGGACTTAGTAAATAGATATAAATCATGTATATTGTTGAGTAGGGAATAAATATCTTCTTGCCTGTGACATGGGATCACCAACACCTGAGACTTAATTTAGCCCTCCACCACAGTAAAACCCCTGAAAGTTACTTTACGTTTCATAACAGTGGGTTGCTTCCCAAGTCTCTCCTTTTTCTCCTTGATGTTCAGTTCATCTTACCTTTTGACTCAATGGCATCATGCTTTACTGCTTCTGCCAAGTTACTCTTACCATTTGTTACAATGGAAGAAAGTATTGTACTTACGACACTGCTGAAGTGAAGGTGGCTTGTGTTCCCATTGGCACGGTGTAGCAAATTCTAGAGTCGAGCAAAGGTTGCTTTGTCAATGTCTAACAATTTTCACTTTCTGAAGTTTTCAGTCTGAAATGCAAAACATATGAACGTATTATATACTTTAAAAAATTGATCCCACTATTAGGCTCACAAGACCCCCAGTGCAGCTTGCAAACTGTCATTTCTTTAAAATACATTAAAATTACACAGTATCCATCCTAATTATAATTTAAAGATGTTAGAAAAAGTTGGCAGAATAAAACCACATACACCACCCGATGTATAGGGGAATAGACTGACCACATCAGAGACTACAGACTTTCTTTAAAAGGGCAGTTATCACCTACCACCATCCCAAAAGGCTTTTCATGCTAGTTAAAGAGGTACCTCACCCTGGCTCCCAGAATGCTTTGCCTATGTTGTGCCACCTCACCAACTTCTCTTGGTTATCACTGGAAAACATATGAAATTCAGAATAAACACCACTCCTTTGGAGAGTTTCCACATATGTTTAAAACTATATAGGAAAAATGTAGTTTCCCTAGCACCATCTGGCGTTTTGGGACTGATAGTAAATCCATGTTCAATGAACCATGAACACTATAGAATTTTAACAAGGGTGACATCTAAGACATCATCCCTTTTAGGTATATAAACTAAGTTCTAGAATTCGGATGGCAGCCTAATGCACTACAAAGAAAACTATCTTGATATACTATTATTAAACAAGACTTCTAAAAAGCAGCAATAACCTTAGTTATCTGATATGTTCAGTACCTTACCTATCTTTCTTCAGTAAAAAAACTAGGACTTCTTGGCAGCCTTTGGTGATTCCATGAAATCTTGCGGGTTGTCTGAGGCCTCTGGTAAACTGAATTCGTGTGTGTGTGTGTTTTCACCCCTCTTTGGACTAATAAAGGCTACATTATTTTCTCTTTAAAATTTCTCTGCTGGAGATATGCCATTTATTTGCAATGAATGTATCAGCATATGGGATGGTCAGGGTTTTATGGTTCATCCATCTGTAACTCCAGAGTGTCTGAAACTGGTCTCTGGGCACTGCTAACATCAGGTGTGGTCTAAAGACAAGTATTACTTACATTCTCTTTAGCTTCTTTATATTCTAGTGTGCCGTGAAATAAAGCACAAGAGTTAAATGGATTGTTGAGAGATCTTATTCATTTATTAAACACCGAAAGCATATACCAGGATGGCTTTAAGAAAGCATCCAGGAATTTTAAGTTCCATACATTTTAACTGGACACTTGATTTTTATTGTATTTTTTCATAAAGCTGTTATTACATGCACTGAACCCTTGGAAAGGGCAGAAGAGAAGTTCAACCCCAAGTAAAATAAATAAATTATAAATACTACAAGACCGTCAGGCTCAATGTAGCTTTCCTGCAAATCTCCCTCCAGCCCTTGGCTGGATACGTGCAGCATTGAGTGCAATGCAGCACACCCAAGACTGAGAAGCCTGCAGATGTACCCCATTCTGTGCACACAACATATTCAGAAGGACTGGTTTTCAAAGCTACATTTTGTTTTGCTATGACATATGACTGTTCAATTTTTAAAATGTTTAATTTAACATCCTGATTGTATTTATTGATTTTAATATGATGTTACCCACTATGAGCCTCACATCAGTGGGGGAGAGTGGGATATGAAACTAATTAATACATTAAAAATGAGAATGATACAAGCAGATTATCAAACATTCCAACTGTTGCCCTGACCTGGATAGCCCAAGCAAGCCCAATCTCGTCAAATCTTGGAAGCTAAGCAGGGTTGGGAGACCTCCTTGAAATACCAGAGGTGGGAGGTGGGGGCAGGCTTTATTCAGCCACCTCTCTGAATATCCTCCAGGCCCCCAGTAGGGGTCAATCACCAGAGGACGCCATGACTTCCAGGTGCACCATACACTCTTGCATACATGCACATATGAAAAATTAAAAAAAACACAATCCAACTGTTTGTAAGTGATAAGTCCTGTGTTACAGCATTATGCCTTATGTGTAAAAGTGATGGTTCTTTAGCTAACTGAAAGTGGTATGTTTTATGAGTATTATTACCTGTCATTTACTTGTCATTCTTTTCTATGTTGCTACGATTGTTGCTCAAATGGACCTCTCAAGATTTTGAAGCACTATAAAAAACTTAAAACCCATGTTTGATCAGACACCATAGCAAAACATAAAACAAATATATATGCCTTACTCTTTAGGGCCGTTTCATACAGCCTATATAAATCGATTTGGCTACTGCTTGCTAATGGATACCATTTCAGGTGCAACTGTTTTGGCTGCTGGTTGCTAACAGATTTTTTTAAAAAAACTTTTTTGCACAAGGTTGTTTGTGTCCCATTTGAAATGTAGGGCTGAGACAGGATATTGGAAAACTTTTTCCCCCCCCCCCAATTGTTTAAGTGTTCTCTGTGTTTCTGATTTGCCACAGAGTACCGCTTGAAAAGTCTATGGTGCTTCTGAAAGTGCAACCTTTTTATTTTCCTGCCCATTTCCAGTGCATTGAAATTGATACAGATTTTCTATACTGTGCTATATCTCTGTCTTGCTATATCAGTATATCGAAAAAGTTTGAATCATTTTTTTTATTTGTTTGTTTAAACCTGTGCAACACCAGAAAAAGTGGTGCTATATGGAAGACACACTGTGTTTTATATACAGTTCAGAAACAGATGTGAATGCTGTTTAAAACAGCCATCCCCACATCACTTTACACAGTTTACAACAGATAAAAAACAAGTTTAAAGAAAAATGGGAAAAGGTCATTAAAATCTCTCAACCATTCCTACTATTTTGTACTGAAGCTGAGATGAAACTGGACATCTACCAACTGCATCTACTTGGCAGAGATTTGTTGTCTGCTATAATGCATGTTACATGTAAAACTTCAGTGCTTTGTGAGATGATGTGGAAGTATATAAGGAAGACATTTTTGGCACCTAATATGAAAAATAAATATTCTAGATTATAAGCAAATGAAAGTCCAAGCCTACACTTCAGTCAGGTTGGCACATACAGGTGTCTCCCCAATCAGGGTCCATTCATGAAGCAAGTATGTCATGTTACCAATAAAAGAGAAACAGTTTCAATGTTTTTGCAGTTTGTAAGGAAAGGATGGAGGATGTACTAGTAGTGAAGACATGTTCATGTTTAGACCATCATTCTATAAATTGCTACTTGCTACCAAGGGGTACCATTCTTTGACTTCTCCTTGATTCCCAATTTGATTTTATCTTTGCTAGTATTGATCAGTTTCTTCTCTCTGTATTCTTGTTTCCCGGGCCTCTTTGATTATTCACCTTCTTTCATCAGCACACAAGCAACCTTCTCTGTATAATGGTGCATTTGCTCCCCTTACCAAACAACACTAGTGTATTCCAGCAGTAACTTGAGCACTCCATAGTTTATCTAAGGAGGTACATACACATGGAATAAACAGGAGTAGTTTCTCTCCTGCTGCATTGGCAGCGTGGACAGTACAGAAGAGAAATATTTGAAGGTATTGTGGAAGTAAGCTGCTGTTGTTTGAGAAGGTAGGTGTGAACATACCCATCGTTATGAGAATGTCTAAACACACACACACACTGCTGTACGGCCACACAGCAAGGAATGCTGCCACGTGGAAGACCACACAGGCAGCTGCTGTTGCCTGATTGTTTAAGTTAGAGGATGTGAGATATGCAGGGGTTCTTGCACATATAATACACAAGGACTCATGCATAGAAATCATGTTCCTTCCAATGCTAATAAGAAAAATTCCCAACATGAAATAAATGGAGTGGTAGGCATTAAAATGTATGCTAGAGCTGTCGTGATGTGTGTGATGCTGGTATAGCTTAGCAGAAAAAAGTAACAAATTGTGACAAGGGGCATGGGGTAAACAATTTAAAATGGTTTTTAAAAGTATAACATTCCTTTTGGACAGTCAGTCATTGGCAGTCTTTTACAGGAGCTTTGGCAGAACTTGCCACTGCCCCTAATGAAAAGGTCTTGCCGTCTTAAATTGTTTACCATTTGTTTAAACCTGGATCTAAACCAATCACATATAAACAATTAGGTGGCAGGGTCCAATCTTTAGAATAACAAGTACGGGGGAACAGAAATTGTCTGTGTGTACGTGAGTGTTTGTATGTCTCCATCTTGTCTTGCAGCTGCATCGTTGTCGTCGTCATCCGCCCAATCCCTGGTACTGCAGGGCTCTGGGCAATGTACAATATGAATAAAAACATACACTAGATAAAACAAAATCAAGCCACATTTTAAAACAGATGGCACACAAATTAACCCTATTTCAGACTCCCAGCCATTTCTCAGGCAGGGGGGAAGAGGTGAAACAAATGTAGAGAGCAGAAGAGGGTGCCAGCCAAGATGAAAAGCATAGCTGTCCTCAACCAAAAGCCTCACGAAACATCTCAGCCTTGCAGGCCCTGCAGAATTTCATAAAGTCCCGCAGGGCCTTGATGGTCATTGGCAGAGAGTTCCAACAGGCTGGGGCCAGGACCAAATAGGCCCTGGCTGAGGACAGCTGGATGTCTTTGGGGTCGGGGACCACCAGTAAGTTACTATCTGAAGAGCACAATGCTCTCCCAGTGACATAAGGGAGGAGACGGTCCCATAGATACATTGGTCCCTGGCCGCTCAGTTCCCCATAATCTGCCCCCCCCATCACTTTTCTCCTCAACCAAGTTCTGATAATGTCAGGGTCAACAGCAAGCAGGTCCAAACACACTCTCCTGAAAAGGCTATGTTTTATTGGAATACTGGTCTGTTGCCAAGTGGTACAGGTACATTGTCAGGAATAGCGATTAGTGCAAGGGTCTCCATACATATACTCTAATGCTGCATCTAGCTAAGCAAATGAAATCCAAGCGCGCACGTGGGAATTCTCCCGGCGGGATATTACATCATGAACAGGAGACTCACCCCAATCCCTTGAGAGCAGAAATATTCACACCCGTAGTGGAATTCAAGCCCTCCCTTCCCTTCAAGGTTATACTGATAGCGCTGTCTGGCTGGGCCAGTTCGCATGGGGGGGGGAGAGCGCCTCCCTTATGTTACCCGCGGTAGTTAAGCAAAGCAAGCATGTGCGGCTGCGCAAAAGTCAGGGATGAAAGAAAACAAAGAAACCATGGCAGCTAGCTGACATTCTGCTCCCTCAAAAGAAAATCAGCCCCCTCCCGGAATGCCCAGGAGCCCTCCCGGTTTCCCCAGGAGACTTTTGTGAAAATCACGCAAGAGGTCAGTGGCCCGAATATCCCCTTCTTCCACCCATTCCTAGTGTTGTGGACCAAAATGCACCCACTCTACAAGGTAATATAAGCGTCCTCGTTTCCATTTAGAATCCAGAATTTTAGAGATTTCGTAGTGTTCTTCACCTTCCACCAAGATAGGGGGAGGTACTATCAGTTCAGGGCACCATCGATTAGGACCTGGACTGGGCTTCAAAAGACTAAAATGGAAAATGGGATGGACATGTTTTAGATTTTTAGGCAAATATAATTCTACAGTCACATCATTGATCAGTCTGAGCACTTTAAAAGGTCCGATGTACTTCCACGGCAATTTCCGAGAGGATTGAGAGAGTCCCAAATTCTTGGTGGACACATACACAGAGTCCCCTGGCTGCAACACCCAACCCTCCACCCGTTTCTTGTTAGCCTGGTGTTTGTAAGCTGCCTTGGCAGCTTCCGGTGTTTCGCAGATTCCCAGCCATGAGTCTCTTAGCATTTCACACCAATCCGCTGCATCACCCCCTTTTCTTGGTGCCTCAGCCAAGAAGGGGACCAGGGGCTGTCATAGCCCAGTGCAGCCTTAAAAGGCGAAACACCCGTGGATTAATGATAAGCATTATTATAACAGAATTCAGCCAAGGGCAGCAAGTCAACCCAATCATCTTGTTGAAAGTTGGTGAAGCAGCGCAAATATTGCTCTATGGTTTGATTCACCCGTTCCGTTTGGCTGTCAGTCTCTGGGTGGTAAGCACTGCTTAGGGCCCATTCCACTCCCATAATGTCCATTAGTTCCCCAAAAAACTTTGAAACAAATTGGGATACGCGATCCGTGAGTATCTTGTTTGGCAACATGTGAAGTCTAAATAAATGTTGGAGGAAAGCTTTTGCTAATGACCAAGCAGTTGGCAAACTGTGAAATGGGATGAAATGAGCCTGATTGGAAAACAGGTCCACGACTACCCAAATTACAGTCATAGACTTGCTAGGAAGTAAGTCTGTGATAAAATCCATAGAAATCACCTCCTGTGGTCTACTGGGAGTCGGCAGCGGCTTCAAGAGCCCTGGAGGCTTTCCCAGTCTAGGCTTACACATAATGCAAATTTGACATAAGTGCACATACAGTGATAAATCCTTGCGCATATGCGGCCACCAGAATTGGCCCTGTAAAAGATGCAGTGATTTTACAACGGCCAAATGGCCAGCTGGCTTAGATCCATGAACTGCGGCTAACACGTCTCCCCACAACAGTTTTGGAACAAACAGTTTATTTTCTTTATACCAGCAGCCATTGTCTCATTGTTCCAAGTCCCCCGCCACCCTCACTTCCTCCACGTCAGATTTTGAGAGTGCGGAGGCAAATTTGGCTTCCCAGCCCCCCACAGGAGGTGAAAGGGGGAGGTTTTCCTTCGCTTGCCGTCGTATCGTCACTGCTCCACCTAATTGGGAAGGCGTAAACGTGGAGTCTAGCACCACCTCCCTTTGGCTATCATGTTGCAGGAGGCGGGACAAAGCATCAACCAGGGAGTTTGATTTGCCTGGGAAATGGTGCAACGTGAACTGAAACTTTGAGAAAAACTCAGCCCACTGAAGCTGTTTGGCATTCAAGTTACGAGGGGTGCAGAGCACTTCGAGGTTTTTATGATCAGTCCAAACCTCAAACAGTACTTGTGCCCCCTCCAACCAGTGCCTCCACATGGAGAGTGCCAGTCGGATTGCTCCTGCTTCCTTATCCCATACCGACCAATTTCTTTCTGTGTCATTAAATTTGTGGGATACATACGCCAGGGGATGGAGCTTGCCATCTTCCCCTTCTTGCAAGATCGCACCCCCCATAGCGACATCTGACGCATCCACTTGGACCACAATTTTTTTCATTTCATCCGGATGTGCCAACACCGGTTCTGTTGTAAACAGAGCCTTTAATTGATTGAATACTTTTTGGCACTCTGGAGTCCACTCCAGTTTTTCCCCAGGCTTAGTAGCAGCTAGCCCCTTGCCTTTGGTTTTCAATAAGTCGGTCAGGGGCAAACTCACTTGGGCAAAGTTTGACAAGAAATTTCTATGGAAATTAGCGAAACCTAAAAAACCCTGAAGCTGCCAGCGAGTTTTGGGAGCCTCCCACCCCAGCATGTCTTTCACCTTCCCTGGGTCCATCTCTATCCCCCTTTGAGAGATATGATAGCCGAGAAAGTCAATTTCAGTCTTATGGAACTCGCATTTTGATAGTTTGGCAAACAGTTTGTGCTTATGTAACGTCTGTAGCACCTCTCTCACCAACTGCACATGAGAGGCTTTATCGGGGGAGTACAATAAAATGTTGTCCAACTAGACCAGGACACCTTTGAACAGGTGCTTGTGGAACACTTCATTTATTAGGTTCATAAAAACTCCAGGAGCCCCCTGGAGGCCGAATGGCATCACCAGGTACTCGAACTGGCCTACGGGGGTGTTGAAAGCTGTCTTGTATTCATCCCCCTCCCGTATGCGCACACAGAAGTAAGCGTCTTGCAAATCAAGTTTAGAAAAGATTTTTCCCTTAGCAACTTCAGCCAAGAGATCTTTGATCAATGGCATGGGGTAGGCATTCATGGAAGAGACTGCATTCAATCCACAATAGTCAGTACACAGTCTTAAGCCCCCATCTTTCTTTTTCCGAAAGAGGATGGGGGCTGCAAACGGGGAAGCAGCTGGCCGGATGAATGCCCTGGCCAAATTTTTATCTATAAACTTCTGCAACTCCTTTTTCTCACCAGGACTCATAGTATAGAGCTTCCCCTTCAGCATTTTATGCCCTGGCAATAACTTGATCGCGCAGTCAGAGTTGCGGTGGGGTGGGAGCCCATCAGTTTCTTCCTCTTCAAACACCCGTGTTAAGTCTCTATATTCCCTCAGGATTTTGGCAAGTTCCACCGTAGCTAAACACACGTGAGCTTGTTCGCTATCAGGAGCTACTCCCACTTCAGGTTCCGCACATGGTGTCGACACTTAGGGGAGATGAACTGTATCACCCTGTCACCCCATAATCTATATTGATCATGTCCATGGAGCCAAGGGTTTCCCAAAACCAAGGGAAACCTAGCTCCGGGTGACACTACAAAAATTTGATCTTCCCAATGATCGCCAGCCCCCATACGCAAAGGCACAGTCTCGAATTTACAGGGCTCTTTCATCGAGGACCCATCCATTTGGGTAAAAATTAAGGGCTCGGCCAATCTAATCATGGCCACCTCCAGTCCCGACACTAAGGAGGGGTTGATCAGATCCTGCCCATATCCTGAGTCAATGAGGCCCCAGACCCTAATGTAATTCCATGGCGGGGTTCATAATTGTAACAGTCACAAAAAAAGGGATGGATAGCTGCTCACCACTTTTGGCGCCTCTGTGGATGGGTCCTGCTGCGCTGCACCACTTACAGCAGGACCTGGCCTTTTCCCGCCGGTTCCATCTCCTCCTCCTTGCTTGATCCTGGATCTAGCACTTCCACCTCGGCTTGCAGAGCATGGGGGGTTCTGACTTTCGCCGTCCCCTTCTTGGAGGGCATGTCAACTCGGTGCTCCCCACATTTCAGACACAACCCCTGTTTCATCCGTTGCTCTCGGACCGAGACTTTCGGCGGGGCTGGTTTCACCTTGGGGTGGGGTGTTGCTGGTGCCCTTCCTGCCACTACTGCATTGTTCAAACACATAGTACGCAGTCTGCTCTTGGCATACTCTGCCTCCTGCATCCAGGCCAGAAAGGTTCTTGGGTCCCTTGAACTCATGACGGTATTTCAGATTTCAGTATTCATCCCCAATTGGTACTGTTGAGCTAGTACCGGGTCGGACCAGTCACGAATTTTGGCGGCTTGCCATTGAAATTCCATTGAGTATTCTCTCACTGTTAATTGGCCTTGCTTAAATGTGCGGAGGAACACTTCTGCCTTCTCGGCAGCAGTGCGGTCCTCGAATCGGGCTCTCAGTGCCCACATAAACGCATCTACGCTCCCCAGCTCCACCACATCCAAGTTGTGGAGACTCACATACCAGCTTGTCACCACCCCCCGCAATCGGGAAGTGATGAAGTCCACTTGTTGCTCCTCGTCTGGGAACAAATGAGCCCACCATTCCACAAACTTCATCACCCACACAATAAAGAAGGAGAGGTTTTCTGGATCGCCATCAAAGGTAAAATCCAGTAAATCCTTGGGTTGCAGCATGGCTGGCGGAGTCACCGGGATGGCGGATAGCGGAACCAGGGGGGAAGGAAGAGGAGGAGGCACTGGCAGTGGTGGTGGCATCGGGGGGGGAGGCGGTGGAGGAGGAGGTGGCCGAGGTGGCCGAGGGACCAGCGGGCCAAGAGAGGGATTACTGGGGGGCCCTGTTGGGCAGCCAGTTGGGTCTGCACCACCTGGGCCACCATCCCCGGTAAGGTCTGGAGCAGTTGCCCCATGTCCCGCATTATTGTGCGGCAGTCCAATTCCAGGCCATCCAGCCTCCCATCTACGTCCCTTCCCAGGCTTAAGGAAGACCTCATTCGGAACATGATGGGTCTACTCGGGGTCACACCTAAGCTCCCCGAGCTCAGCCGGGGGTTGTACACACTGTCCCGACTTCGACTCCCCGGCACCAACCAAGTAGTGTGCGTGGAGTCCCCCAAATGGCAGCCCAAATCCCGATCCTTGTGGCGGTAGGTTACTCCCTTCCCCAAGTGCACTGTGATGAACGACACCACGGGCCGAGGGGTGGTTCCTCCATCAGTAGACACCGGCCCTCCATCATGAATGGGAGACTCACCCCCATCCCTTGAGGGCAGAAATATTCACACCCGTAGTGGAATTCAAGCCCTACCTTCCCTTCAAGGTTATACTGATAGCGCTGTCTGGCTGGGCCAGTTCGCGCGGGGGGGGGGAGGAGCGCCTCCCTTATGTTACCCATGGTAGCTAAGCAAAGCAAGCATGTGCAGCTGTGCAATAGTCAGGGATGAAAGAAAACAAAGAAAGCATGGCAGCTAGCTGACAGATAAGAGTGCCAGTTGAAAGAAAGAGTACGGGAGGCAAATGGTGGATAAGGGACAAAGTGACATGGCCCACACACTTTATATGTGACTGAAGCATACCTAGGTTTAAGCAAATGGCTCAGCTCCATGGCATACAGTTTTCTTCCTTATTTCATCATATACTGAACATTTTGTATTCATTAATATATATAAAACATGTGTATTTATTTTCTTTGCCTCTGCCATTGGTGTGTGGGAGTTATTGATACTGGATACAAATTTTGGTCCAAGTGAAATTCATCAAATGCTTAGCTATGAACATATTATGGTTTGAGGGAGGGGAGAGACAATGCAAAATGAAGAACACAGATGCCTAATACATGCTACAAATTGCAGAGCAACGTGTCTATCTTCGGTGTAAGCCAACAGGCTGTTATATTTAACTTTAGAAACTGATCTCCAATTGTGGCCCAGTGGCTTCCCTCTTTTTAAAATGCAAAGTGGCGGGGGGAGAAAGGAAGCAACATTGACTTTCTGCCTACACCTGTGCTGCATGTGGTCCCCGAATGGCAGTGGCACACTCCCAACATCTGTTCCTTTCATTGAAGTGAGCTGCAAATTGAAATTCCATTGCAATGTTTTTAGACTCAGTTGAAGCAAGGAGACTGTCAGAAATCCTCTTTAAACTCACCCTTATCCAAACAGGAAGCTGACCCCTGACCCCCGGATGTAACAGTACACCAGTGGAAATTTCATTATCCTTGTTTCAGCTGTACTAAGTGAAAATTAATTGTGTAATTATCTGGATGAGCGCATGTGTAAAATTTTACAATGTGCCAGTTAGATTATGTAACTTGTTAGTGGCATGGTTTTGAGCAGAGACAAGGTTGTTGTGTTAACCAAAAAAAATCATTAAAAGTTTTGATGGAGGGAGAGATTCCTGAATAAACTTTGATAAAAAATAAAGGAAATTTAGGCTTAATATCAAAACATAACCCCCCAAAAAAACCTGCCATGGGAGACTTCTCCCCATATCATAGCTGTCACACTTAAATAGGCTGTTGAAATTAAGTGAAACAGCCAGTACCTTTTCATACACATTTTGCATAAATCATATTTTGCAATTACAGTTGTGCTGTTCTCGATAGTTTTACCCATTGGATAAAAATGCTATATTTCATTCATTAACTTTGATATTTGTATTAGAGAAATGACTGCATTTGTAAAGTTTCCTTAATTAAATCCTAACTGACAAAGTAGGATCAGATTATATTATAGTTTGTTTACATTTTTAAATGGTTGCTATTGCAATGGCACTTTTCTTTCCTTCTTTTTTTAAGACACAAGCCTTGAGAGTAACTAAGGCCACTACTTAGTGGAGATTATTTCCATTTCAAAGCCACTGCACTGTTTAGATAGCAGGATATCAGGATGAAAGGTGTAGCTTGGATCATTCCATATGAGGCCTTTGAAGAGGCATAGTCATTTTTTTTCCCGAGAGCCCGACTCAGAGTAAACTGTTTTTTCTCCATGTTAATATTAAGAAGGCTGCCATGTCAATGGCGAATTCTGAACATACACGTAACCAGTTTATGAACATGCCAGACTGCCCCTAGATAGAGTTGTGCAGAAGTCAGCAGCGTTAGTAGCATAACCACACACTAAACTATATTTTATACAGTTATATTGTTAGATTACATTAAAAGAAGTGAGGGGAAAATGCTCAGTTTTTAATTTCCACATGAAAATTTCTGCTGGGGGCCCATTAATAGAAAATAAACTAGTGACATTATAAAATAGATATGAAACATGCTAGAGTTTATTTATCGATATATCAACATTTCCTATTATGATAGCTGCAAGATTATGGAGATGCTTTAAGCACACATTCATACAAGTGAAATCAGTGCAACTCAAACCATTTTCAGTCATTACATTTTTACCACATATAAGGGAGGGATGCATTAATTACCTGATTTAAACAATTCAGAAAAGCAGTTAAGTGCATGGGAAGTATCATACAGTTGGGACCTGCCCTCCTGCCCCCCAGTCATGAAGCACCAAGAATCAGTTCTTGGAACTAATCAGTGGACGTTCATATATTTTAGAGAGTAAGGAAAACAAGTTTGTTTTGCTGAATATTTTATTAGGTAAAAAACAATGTAGTATCTTGATCATAAACATATCTGCTGGAGGATAAGTACCAGTGGTTTTTAACAAGATTTACTTCCAAGGGCGAAGTAATTTGACCCTAAATATTCGTTGTGGGGGAGCATGACCTGAATTGTGGCCACAACACTGGGGAAGGAGGGGAAACTATTGCTCATGCTTATTTCCCCATTCAAATAAGGCTCTGCCCAGCAGGATCTTAGCCTGGGTGAAGAAAAAAAGTCAAACACAACAGGTACACCCTTTCCCTTATCAGGCAGGTTTTGTCTGGAAAAAATACGTTGGCAAAATGCTAGATCCCCCTTTACCAGCACCAAAGTTTTAATTGAGATCAGACGTCCCTATCCTCCCTGGGCTCCACCTTCAAATCTCCAGGAGTTCTCCAACCTGGAGCTGGCAGCCTTATCCCCCTACCCCTCACACACCAGTGACCAGGGAGGACCTGGTAACCCTAGTCCCTCCCCTCCCCAAACCCCACCATCTTCAGGCTTCTCCACCAAATCTCTAGGAATTTCCCAGTCTGGAATTGGCAACCGGAAGATCTGGACCGGGCGTTACAGGCTGTGGCTGGTTGGCTTCGGCTGAGCCGGTTGAAGCTGAATCCGGCAAAGATGGAGGTCCTGTGTCTGAGCCGTGGCGGTTCAGGGCTGGGGGTCCCGCTCCCGGCCTTCGATGGGGCACCTCTCGTGCCAGCGTCAGAGGTTAGAAGTCTGGGGGTGCTCCTGGATACATCCTTGACAATGGAGGCCCAGGTAGCGGCCACTGCTAAATCGGCCTTTTATCATCTTCGGCTGGTTCGGCAGTTGGTTCCCTTCCTTGACCGCCGCGACCTGGCGACTGTGATCCACGCGATGGTCACCTTGAGACTTGACTACTGCAACACTCTGTACATGGGGCTGCCCTTGTCCCAAATCCGGAAGCAGCAGCTGGTGCAGAATGCCGAAGCCAGGCTGCTGATGGATCTCCCACGTCGGGAGCACATCCAGCCAGTGCTTAGGTTACTGCACTGGCTGCCAATAGCATACCGGATTCGCTTCAAGGTGTTGGTGCTTACCTTTAAAGCCCTACATGACCAGGGTCCTACCTACCTGAGGGACCGCCTTTCCCCATATGTACCCCAGAGAGCACTATGGTCAGGGGCCCAACATCGTTTGACTATTCCGGGCCCCAAGGATGCAAGGCTCACCAGTACCAGGACCAGAGCCTTTTCTGTGGTGGCTCCCTACTGGTGGAACAAGCTCCCAGAGGAGATCAGGGCCCTGTGGGACCTTTTACAGTTCCGCAGGGCCTGTAAGACGGAGCTCTTCCGCCAGGCCTTTAAATAGGAGCTGCCACTATTGTTACCATCAATGATCCTATTGAACTTCTGGATCCTAGGACTGGCCCAGTTGTATCGCTAGGCCCATCGGCTCGAGGGATGATGATCGGATGAACAATGTGGATTTAGATCTGGAAAGCACGCCATCTAATTTTTAGTACTGTGAGCACTTTATTGCTAACTGTTAAATTATGTAATATGAATGAGTATTTTTATGTTTATGCCAGTCAGGTACATTGTACCGCTTTGTTAGCCGCCCTGAGCCTGTTCGCAGGATGGGCGGGGTATAAATAAATAATAAATAAATAATAAATAAACAAACCCTACTTTTAGCCAAAACTCTCCTCCTTCCTCAGCCAGTTTTTGTAGGTAATATTAAAATCCTCCCTCCCTCTCTCCCCAATACACACCCATGAAGTCAAGGAGATGATTCAGGATTCCTTGCCTATTAAAGAAAGTCCCACTTTGGAAGCATGCTCTAATACCACGAGTTCTTTCTTAAGACTATTACACTGCATTTTCTATTTCCATTTGTTTCAGTGGCAACTTTTGGTTTCCCCCCCATTCAATTGGTATAGAATGATCAGATATTATTTATTTACCACTTTTTTCTCCAGTCATAGTCAGGACCCAAGGCAGTGAACAAGAAGAGATATAATAAATAATAATTATGTGTTAAATTAAAATACATAATCATAAACAGGTAGTTAAAATGAGTAAGCCAAAGCCGATTCATTTAAGCTGCCTCCTAAACTCTTAAACAATTCTGTCTCATAGCCTTTCAAGTAGGTTCCTAAGGGTAGATGCCTGCCTCACCCCTTCCAGGAGGCTGTTCCATGGCAGCAGGGCAGCAACAGAGAACATCTTAACCCTGGGCTGTCATAGACCACATCCTCCACTGATAGGAGACCCTTATACTGCTTCGATCGAGATGGGTAGCCATGTTAGTCTGTCTGTAGCAGCAGAAAAGGCAAGTGTCCAGAAGCACCTTAAAGACTAACAAAATTTGTGGTAGGGTATGAGCTTTTGTGAGTTACTGCTCACTTCTTCAGATACAGCTAGAATGTGAGTTCATCTGTCCTATATATTGGAAAGTGGAGTGATTTCATATGCCAAATGACATTAGCATGCAAATGACAATAGCAGGTGTGATTGGATTTTGTGTGATATGCAGGGAGGTCGTAGCCATGGAGAAATCAGCATTGTTAATGAGACAGGAAACCTAGGTCTTGATTCCCAGTTGCAATTGACAATGAAGCTCAAGACAATGCATCCACCTGGATTGAATTGAGATTTAGGTTTCCTATCTCGTTAACAATGCTGATTTCTCCACACCTATTACCACTCTGCATATCTCACCTAAATCCAATTATGTCTGCTATTGTTATTCACCTGCTGTTGTCATTTGCCTGCTAATGTCATTTGGCATCTGAAATCACTCCACTTTCCAATAAATTGGACAGATGGACTCCCATTCTAGCTGTATCTGAAGAAGTGAGCAGTGACTCACAAAAGCTCATACCCTGCCACATATTTCATTAGTCTTTAAGGTGCAACTGGACTCTTGCTCTTTTCTAGCTATACTACTTAGACATGGGATTCTATGTAACAAATTTCAGGCAGATAGGAAGAGCAGGAAAAATTTGACAAGGCAACTCAAAAGGGTTGCTAATATGGCAGTGTGGATACTTATAAATAGTAATAAAATGCCATTGGGCATAGTGTTTAACAAGTGTGGAGCAATTTCTATAGAATGTAGGAATCAGGCAAAGACAACTGGCAGAACCAGCATCTGAAACGTTTGATATGTGTGGTACCATTTATGTGTGAAATTTTCTCTTTTCCTTTATAGCGCTATTAGACTAGGCTCTGGAGATATATGATCTGATCTTTAAATATAATTAATTTTCACCTGTCACGGAAGGTAGTTTGGATCAGGTACCTGGCACTGAATTGGTTATTTCTCCCACACACACTGTTTCCTAGAGAATAATGGGTTCTCCCAACTGGCTATTTACCCATGGTAGGGATAACAGAAATACCAGGTGTGGACTGTGTGTGCATTAAGTTATGGTGACCTTGTGAATTAATGTCCTCCCAAACATCCTATCATTAACCAGCTTGCTCAGGTCTTGCAGACTGAGGGCCGTGAGTCAATTGAGTCAATCCATCTCATGTTGGGTCTTCCTTTTTTCCTGCTGCTTTCAACTTTTCCTAGCATTATTGTTGTTTTCAGTGAGTCTAGTCTACTTATAATGAGACCAAAGTAAAATAGCCTCAATTTAGTCATTTTAGCTTCCAGGTGTCAAATCATGCTTTGCTTTGCTCGCTTTGGTTGCCATAGTTATTGGGGGGAGGGAATTACTGCGGGGAGGGGGGTTGAGTGAATGAGAGAGAGAATGAGACCTTTGCTTCTAGAAATCATAACTTTCTTCACAAGTTGCACCCTAGGTTCCCTTTAGGCTGCGCCAAGCTGTGCTGGCACACCGATTTCCCCTGGCCAGCGCAACAATTTTTACCACAGCTCAGGGACGAGAGGTTCCCTTTCCAATGGCCATGCAGCATGGATCCATTTGCTCAAGCAGCACAGAAATACAGCAGTATGCTTTGTGTTTTTTATTTTTTTATTTTTTTAAATTTACTTGGGATTTATATCCCGCCCTAACCAAACGGCCCTACCCAAACGGCCCAGGGCGGCGAACAAGCGGCAATGCTGGAATAAAATATAAATACGTTAAAACATTAATACATACAAGCTAAAATGGTGCTCTACAAATCATTAAATTTCCAAGATGCATGATGTCTCTTGTTCGTTGGCGGCCGATGTTGTAATAGCGTGAGCGCCAGGAGTGATGTTCCTCATCAGGGCGACATCTACCCCCTCCCAGAAACAGGGTAGATGATAAGCCAAGTCACGATGGTGGTATAGTGGCGGCGGCGGCTCCTACTCGAAAGCCTGGCGGAAGAGCTCTGTCACAATACAAGAACTCGTGGGCACTCCATGAAACTGCAGAGCGGTCGGGTTAGAACGGATAAAAGGAAGTATTTCTTCACCCAAAGAGTGATTAACACATGGAATTCACTGCCACAGGAAGTGGTGGGTGCTACAAGCATGGACGGCTTCAAAAGGGAATTAGATAAGCATATGGAGCAGAGGTCCATCAGTGGCTATTAGCCACAAGGTATAGATAGGGGCTCTGGGGCAAGTGATGCTCTGTCTTCTTGGTGCTTGGGGGGGGGTCAACAGTGGGAGGGCTTCTAATGTCCTGGCCCCACTGCTGGACCTCCTGATGGCACTGGTATTTCTGGCCACTGTGTGACACAGAGTGTTGGACTGGATGGGCCTTTGGCCTGATCCAACATTGGCGTCTCTTATGTTCTTATGTTCTTATGTCTTGCAGGCCCTGCGGAACTGTACAAGGTCTCGCAGGGCCCGAATCTCCACCGGGAGCTCATTCCACCAGGTGTTTCCTAATCTGGGCTGGCCCCACCTCCCCTCAGCTGCGGTTTCCTTGCCCTGTGAAAGGGGGCGCTGCTACCCTCCCCGGCAGGCCTCTGCCTCGTGCTCCTGGAGATACCCTGGCCCAGAAGGAGGACTGCTCTGTTGCCCAGCTTCTGCCCTTCCTGAGGTGAGCTGCCTGGTTGTTTGTTTTGTCTTGGGGTGGGGAGCTGGACTCAGCAGCATGCTAGAGGTGACTTGGTGGCTTCTGGTGCTTTGCAAAGTGACTCTCTGTGCACTTAAGCCTGCAAAGTTCGTTGGAAAAGGTGGGGGGGAGCCGGGCTCAGCAGCGTGCTAGAGGCAATCTGGTGGCTTCTGGTGCTTTGCGAAGTGACTCTCTGTGCCCTTAAGCCTGTAAAGTTAGTTGAGAAAGGTGGGGGGGAGCCGGGCTCAGCAGCATGCTAGAGGCGATCTGGTGGCTTCTGGTGCTTTGCAAAGTGACTCTCTGTGCCCTTAAGCCTGTAAAGTTAGTTGGAAAAGGTGGGGGGGAGCTGGGCTCAGCAACGTGCTAGAGGCGATCTGGTGGCTTCTGGTGCTTTGCAAAGTGACTCGCTGTGCCCTTAAGCCTGCAAAGTTAGTTGAAGAAGGTGGGATGGGGAGCCGGGCTCAGCAGCCTACTAGAGATGATCTGGTGGCTTCTGGTGCTTTGCAAAGTGACTCTCTGTGCCCTTAAGCCTGGGAGGTTAAGTAATACAAATACGTTTCATATAAATATAAATAAGTTTAATGTAAATATATGGCTTGTAATACAAATGATAATAGTTTATATGTTGTTTGTATGTTTGTACACTAATAAAAAAATTTTAATGTCAGCCCGCTCACATTTTTACAGTTAGGACCACTTTTGGCTCACAGGGTAACATTTCTGCTCATGAGACTGCATATCTTAGAGGGAACATTGGACTTGCACCTCCTTTCCTTTTCCCAGGGTAAGGTGTCCTTGAGAGCTTCTCTGTACCAGCTCGAGCTGCAGATAATCAAGACATATATCTTTCACTTGGTTGGTATGGCAATGTTAGGCATGGTGTGAATGTGTTGTATGCTTGGGGGAAGGAAGGGGCTTCTATTCAAATTGTCTACATTAAGCTTGTACCCGCCAAAAGTCTTCAGTTCTAACACAGTGACTTTCTGGATCTTGCATATATCTCAATAAACCTATCACTGCCAAGAGAGAGTAACTGGACTGGGGGTCTTACACTAGGGAGAGTTCAGGCTTGATTAGATCTAGAACTCACATCTTTGTCTTTCTGGTGGTTTACAGTATCCATAAAACTCTCCTCCAGCATCACATTTCAAATGATTCAACTTTCTTCCTGTCAGCTTTCTTCATCATCCAACTTTCACACCTATACATAGTAATGGGGAATACTATGGCATGAATTAGCTTGATTTTGGTCACCAGCTACATATCTATACACTTAAGAATCTTTTCTAGCTCCTTCAGGGTTGCCCTTCCCGGTCTCAGTTTTCTTCTGATTTCTTGGTTGCCCTCTCCCTTTTTCATTGATGATGGAGCCAAGGAACAGGAAATCTTTAACAATTTCAACTTCTTCATCATCAACTTTAAAGTTGTGTAAATCCACAGAAGTCATTCCTTTTCTCTTCTTGATGTTCAGCTGTAATCCTGCTTTGGCACTTTCTGCTTTAACCTTAAGGAGGAGTTGTTTCAAGTCTTCACTATTTTCTGCCAGTAATGTGGTGTCATCTCCATATCTCAGACTGATACTATTCCCACCAATTTTCACTCCACCACCATGTAAATCTAATCCATCTTTCCTTATGTGTTGTAGCACCAAGGAAAAAGCTAAGCCCTTTGTCCCAGGGCCATAGCCTCAATCCATACATCCCCATGACTGCTTTTAAAGAAAAGTAAAACTGTCAAGAGATGTACTCATGGTTCTGCAGCAGTATTTTGTCTAGGTGAGTCTTTAGTGGTTGGTTAGCTAAAGGTGAAACTGAACATTTAGCTCTGTGATCCTTTTAACTATTTTTAACCAAATGTAGCTACTAGAGTTGCAACTGCAAGATGTAGGCAGGAACAGAGGAAGGGAGAATGCCTTTCTAACCCTTTCCTCCAGAGTCACTTTCCCAACAATAATCATCACCTCATGTTTTCTACCCTCATTGGGTAAAAAATTCATTAAGATTATTTCTTTCTCTTTTTTTTCTGTATTGCGTGCAGAACATACATGTTAGTGAAAAGACTCTGCCTGATGTCCAGGTATCACGGCAAATATAGCTTCACTCTCAAGACCTGAGAGGTACAAGGTTATAGAAGGATACACTAAATAACCAAAGATATGTGAAAGGTACAACCAATATTGCAACCAGAAGGGCAGTCCTATTAGAATGGCAGAAAGAGGAAGTAAGAAGCAACAAATTATTCCTTTGCAGGGAAAAAGAAAACAGAGGAGGTAAAATGTAAAATAATACTAATGCAAAGCTAAAAATAAACTGCAAAGTATCAGATCTTAGAAAACATAACATATTTTCCTGAAAACAGAAATATAAGACAGCAAAGGGAATTCTTTCCCCACTGTCCACTTTTATCCCAAAGATCTGAGAAAGTCAAATGAAAATTTCCTGGCATCCTGGGGCAATAAAATAATCTCTGTCTTCTTGTGAAACCACATTTGTGTGCACATTGAACAGTGGCTCTTTGAGAATTATAAGTGCTATGTAAGCATCATTTTCCCCCAGGAAACTGAGGCTTTGCTTATTTGCACAGATCTAGGCATGAATGTAATGAGAAATAAACTGCCCAGCTGAGACACAACCATGAAAATGCAGCATGCTGTATACGCATATTATTTCTGATAGTTGTGTCTCTTGCACCTAGGAAGGATAGTGGGCTTGGCCAATGGGGGCGGGAGGACAGGAGGATCATTTAATCTCAGCCTAAGGGTCAGGGGGGCAAGTGCTCAGATTTACACACTTTTCAAACTTTTCGGCATTTTATAAGTTTCACTATGTGTTTTTATGTGTATCATCTGTTGAAATTTTTTATTTTTATTATGGCTAGGGGCCTCAAAATTTGAAAGTGCCCTGGGCCAATCTAGTCCTCTGAGAGGGACTAGTAGAGTTGTCAACCATGGCTGGCAACCCATCAGGAGAATTTGGGGGTGGGACAGACACGCTAGCATTACGCCAGCACACAATGCCAGATCTGGCAAAAACAAAAACCAGAAGTGGCATCATGATACTGGGCCAGTCCGGAAGAGGTCCCGGTTTGTCCGGGAAATGCCTGTGGAATTTCCGCAACAGCTTAGGGGCCCTAATATCCCCTACTTCCACCCATTCGAGGTGCTGGGGTCCGAAATCAAGCCATTCCACCAGATAAAACAACCGACCACGTTTCACTTTAGAGTCCAATATCTTGGAGATTTCATAATGTTCCTCTCCCTCCAGCATAATAGGAGGGGTTACAGGATGGCACCTGTGAGCAGCATCCCCCGACCCCAAGTCACTTGGCCCCTCCAAAAAGGGCACCGGGGGACTGTCGTAGCCATATAAAGCCTTAAAGGGGGACAGTCCAGTGGACAAGTGGCATGTGTTGTTGTAACAAAATTCGGCCAGGGGAAGCAAGTCCACCCAATCATCTTGTTGATAATTGGTGAAACAGCGAAGATATTGTTCCAACATCTGATTAACCCATTCCGTTTGTCCATCAGTCTCTGGGTGGTAAGCACTGTTCATGGCCCGTTCAAACCCCATGAGTTTCAAAAGCTCCCCCCAAAACCAGGAGACAAATTGGCCCCCCCTGTCAGATATCACCTTGGACGGGAGCATATGCAGGCAGACCATGTGCAACATGAAGGCTTTGGCCAGAGCCTTCGCCATGAGCAGGGACGTAAACAGGACAGAGTGAGCCTGTTTAGAAAATAAGTCCACAACCACCCAAATGACAGTCATAGATTTACTGGGGGGTATGTCCGTAATAAAGTCCATGGAAATCACCTCCCAAGGCCTGCTAGGAGTCGGGTGTGGTTGCAGCAAGCCTGGGGGTTTCCCCGGCTGGGGTTTACTCATGGCACAGACTTGGCATGACTTGACAAATGACGACAAATCCTTCCACATTTGCGGCCACCAGAATTGTTGCTGCAGAAGCTGCAGGGACTTTACGAAGCCAGAATGTCCCGATAACTTAGAACCATGCACAGCTTGCAAAACTTCCCCCCGAGGGAGAGGGGCACAAACAGTTTGTGGCCGCAGTACCAGCAGCCATCAGATCTCAGTTCGAAGTCCCCTTCAGCGTCTATCACTGCCTTGTCATCCTCCGTGAAGGTGGACTCAAAATTGCTGTGCCAAGACTTCCCCCCCTTTTCCTCCAACGAGGGAATATCTGGTTTCGATGACGGAGAGGGGGAGGCGGAGGGGCTAGCTCAACTGCCCACCCAGGTGGGAAGGCGTAAAGACTGAATCCAAAATAATCTCCCGTTGGCTGGCATGTTGGGGTAGGCAGGAAAGGGAGTCAGCGAGAGAGTTTGCAGAGCCAGGAGAATGGTGAAGGGTAAACTGAAACTTGGAAAAGAAATCAGCCCACCTAAGCTGTTTTGCATTGAGGCTTCTGGGCGTTCTAAGCATTTCCAAATCCCTGTGGTCAGTCCATACCTCAAAGGGGGCCTGCACTCCCTCCAACCAATGTCTCCAGGTGGCCCAGGGCGACAAACATTGCTGCACCCCACAGTAAGTACCCACCTCATAAGAACATAAGAGAAGCCATGTTGGATCAGGCCACTGGCCCATCCAGTCCAACACTCTGTATCACACAGTGGCCATAAATACCAGGTGCCATCAGGAGGCCCACCAGTGGGGCCAGGACATTAGATGCCCTCTCACTGTTGACCCCCCCAAGCACCAAGAAGACAGAGCATCACTTGCCCCAGAGTCCCTATCTATACCCTGTATCACACAGTGGCCAAAACCTCATATCCTGCTGGTTGTCAGCCATGATAACCTTACTTCTACCATACAGTTTTTGCCCAAATACCAGAGTGTCTCACATCTCCAGCAACATAGTGATGTCCCTTCCAGTGCACACTGGTGTCAGGACCCACAGTCAAACAACAGAGCACACGCTTCTTCGAAAGTTTTACTATGGCAGCATAGACACAAGCACTGTTAGGAATGACTACATCATAGAAAGCTGAGAGAGATATAGGGTATTCGAAAGCACCCCACCACCACCACCTATGGGCCAATCAGCCTGACTCCCACGGGCGGGAAAGAGGACCAAGGCAGTTAGAGCCGAGGTTGGGAAACTAAACCAATCTCATGGGTAATTGATGGGAAGACACTACACAGGCTGGCTACAAGGTCAGTGATAACGAGGGAGAGAAGCGAAGAGAAAGGAATGCGGCAGCAACTGGCGCACAGGTCAAGAAAGTGAACCCGGGCCCATAAACAATATGGCAGCATAGCTGACATTCTGCCCACCCAAAGAACAATCTCCCAGCCTACCCAGGAGACCTCCTGGTCAGCCTGGGATATCTCCCGGTTTCTCTGGGAACTCCTGGTGAAACTCTTGCAAGAGCCCAGGGGCCCGAATATCCCCTACTTCCACCCATTCACGGGGCTGGGGCCCAAAGTCCAACCATTCCACTAAATAAAACAGTTTGTCACGCTTCACTTTAGAATTCAGGATCTTTGAGATCTCAAAATGTTCTTCGCCTTCCACCATGATAGGAGGGGGTACAGGTTTTGTTGGCCGCCAGGGACTTGGGCCTGGATCATGCTGCAGGAGGCTGAAATGAAACACAGAATGCATATTGCGCATGTTTTTAGGTAGGTCTAGCTCCACAGCCACCTCATTGATCAGGCGTTTGACTTTAAATGGGCCAATGAATTTCCATCCCAGTTTGCGGCTGGGTCTCAAAACCTTAATGTTTTTTGTCGACACATACACCGAGTCCCCAGGCTGCAGAGCCCATCCCTCCACCCTTCTCCTGTCAGCCTGAGCCTTGTAAGCCTCTTTGGCCATCTCCAAAGTTTTGCACAATAACGGCCAAGAGTCCTGAAGTTGTTGACACCATTGCGCAGCATCCCCTGGGCCCAAGGTAACTCCCTCGAGAAAGGGCAATGGGGGACTATCATAGCCATAGAGCGCCTTGAACGAGGACATTCCCGTAGAGAAGTGACACATGTTGTTATAGCAAAATTCAGCCAGGGGATGTAAGTCTACCCAATCATCCTGCTGATAGTTAGTGAAACAACACAAATATTGTTCCAAAGTCTGATTCACTCGTTCGGTCTGTCCATCAGTTTCCAGATGATAAGCACTACTCAGGGCCCGTTCAATCCCCATAAATTTTAATAATTCACCCCAAAACTTGGGAACAAATTGTGTTCCCCTGTAGGAGATAATCTTGCTCGGAAGCGTGTGGAGGCGCACCACGAGTTGCATAAAGGCTTTTGCCAGAGCCTTGGCTGTGGGCAAGGACGCAAATGGGACAAAATGGGCTTCTTTAGAAAACAACCACCACCCAAATGACTGTCATGGTTTTACTAGGGGGTAAATCCATAATGAAGTCCATAGAGATCACCTCCAATGGTCGACTCAGGATCGGGAGAGGTTTCAGCAATCCCGGGGTCTTGCTGGGGCAGGGTTTACACATGACACAAGTTTGGCAAGACTGAACAAATGAAGATAAATCCTTATGCTTAAGAGGCCACCAAAATTGTCTTTGCAACAGGTGCAAGGATTTCACGAATCCCGAGTACCCTGCGAGTTTGGAGCCGTGAACTGCAGCCAGTACGTCCCCACGCAACAATTTAGGCAAAAACAGTTTTGTGCCACGGTACCAGCAACCATCCGCTTTCCTTTCCACCAACCCCGACATTTCCAAACTCCTCTCTGTCGGCATCCGAGAAGGCAGAGGCAAACCTGCCTTTCCAAGCTGCTCCGCCCGGAGGAGTAGGGGGGGTGGAGTAGTGTCCGGAGATTGTGTCCGGAGGGGAGGATGTTGCACGGCTGTGAGTCATCACCCCTACCCCCAGATGCGAGGGTGTGAACATAGAGTCTAGGACCACCACCCTTTGGCTATCATGTTGTGGGAGGTGGGATAGTGCGTCCACCAGCGAATTCGCAGAGCCTGGGAAATGGTGCAGAGTGAACCGAAACTTGGAAAAGAAATCGGCCCACCACAGCTGCTTGGCATTGATGATGGGTTTTTTTGAGCATCTCCAAGTTCTTATGATCAGTCCAGACCTCAAACGGCACCCGGGCCCCTTCCAACCAATGCCGCCATGTCGAGAGCGCCAAACGGATCACTCCCGCCTCCTTGTCCCAAGCCGACCAATTGCGTTCGGTCTCTTTAAACTTACGGGAGACATAGTCCAGGGGCTGTAACAACCCATCGCCTCCCTCCTGCAGGATTGCCCCCCCATTGCCACGTCCGATGCGTCACCTTGGATGATGAACTTTTTATTTTCATCAGGGTGGGCAAGCACCGGTTCTGACGTGAATAGCGCTTTAAGTGGGTCGAATGCCTCCGCCCCCAACCGTAAGGGCACCGTCTCGAACTCGCATGGTTCCTTCATCGTGGACCCATCCATTTGAGTAAAAATTATGGGTTCGAACAACCGCACTACCGTGGCTTCCAGCCTCACCACTAAAGATGGATTGATGAGGTCTCTCCCGCACCCTGAGTCAATGAGACCCCTTACTCTGATGTGGGTCCCCTTGGCCAGATTCATGAGGGTTACAGTCATGAAAAAGAGAGGAGGGTAGCTGCTCACCACATTTGGCACCTCTGGGATCGGGCCCTGCTGCTCTGCGACTCTCACAGCAGGACCTGGTTTTTTCCTGCCGGCTCGGTGTTGTCCTCTTTGCTGGTGCCATCCTTGGTGTCCTCCAGGGTTGCCCGTAGTGCTTTAGCAAATTTCAGCTTGCCCGATGGTTTCTTCACTGGGGTCCCCACCTGCGGCTTGGCCGGCTCGAATTTCCCCAGTTTTCCCAGGTTCGCTCCGCTGCTGTCGGCAGCAAAGTGGCCCCATTCCCCGCACCTCGTTCCCCTGCTTCAGTCATTGATCCCTGAGTGTGTCCTGCGGTCTGACTGCCTTTCCCTTCTGGGCCGGGGGAGGGATAGGTTTTCCTCCCACCGCAGCAATGTTGAGATGCAGAGTGTTGAGACGGCCCTCCTTGCTCTTCGCTTCCTGTATACATGCCAGGAGGGATATCGGATCCACCGAGCACAGGACCGTCTCTCGGATCTCCTGATTCAGCCCCACTTGGTACAGCTCAGCCAAGACTTGATCTGGCCAATTTTGGTCCTTAGCCGTGTGTAGTTTAAACTCCTATGAGTATTCCCTCACCGACCGCTTCCCTTGTTTCAGGGTGCACAGGAATGCCCTAGCCTTCGGGCCAGCATTCCGGTCCTCGAACTGGGCATGCAACGCCCACATAAAAGCGTCCACACTCACCAGCTCCGGACCCCTCGCATTGTGCAAGCCCACATACCAAGTGGTCACAGCCCCTCTCAAGCAAGCCCCAATTACATCCACTCAGGTGACCGCATTTTTCCACAAACTTCATCACTCGAACCACAAAGTAGGAAAACTCTTCCGGGTCCCATCGAAGGTCACCTCAATTAGATCTTTTGGGCGGTGAAGGATGGGGCCCCTCGGGCTGCCTGGCCTGGGCACAGGCACTGGCTCATCTGCGGGTCCAGGTGCCAGAATTACCGGCGGGCTGGTGGGCCCCGGTACTTGGGGCACTGGAACGGGGGGTTCCTCCTGTGGCTGTGGAGGGGCCGGCGCTGGTTGTGGCACCTCGTGCTCCACTCACAGTGCGCTAATTACCATATCCAGTATGGCCAGGAGTGCATCCTCAAATTCCTGTCTCGTCTGGAGTCGGTCTCATTCCACAGCCTCCAGGTGTTGGGCCCATGCGAACCCCTCATCCAGAGAGGTGTGGCTGCTGTGCGCTTTCGAACAGCCCATCACCCATGCTCCGATTGCCGCCTCCGAGGCGCCCCCGAATGGCAGGAAGCCAGCATTGGGATGGAACCCGATGTCAAACCGACTTTCTCTCCACAGCCCTTGGGTGAAGGAGTACATCTCCTCCGTTGAGTCCGGGTTGAACTGGCCCCACTGCAAATTCCCTGGCTGATATGACTACCCAGTCGGCTGCCGCCGGCTTTGGGGGGTCAGGAACAACTTGGCCATCGACATCTTCGGCACAGTCCCTAGACTCTGGGTCAGTATCGGGGCCTTCACCGGTGGCGTGGTAGTCACCAGCACCTCAGTCTAAGTGATAGGCACCTAACTCTCCGTTGCCTTAAGAATGGGTTTCTCCTCATCTTCGCTCATCTCGGCTTGAGAGATGTGAAAAAGTACTGAAAAGAGGGATTCCTAACAAAATGTCAGGCCCCACAGTCAAACAACAGAGCACACGCTTCTTCGAAGGTTTTACTTTATTGTTAGCACTATGGCAGCATAGACACAAGCACTGTTATGAATGACTACATCATAGAAAGCTGAAAGAGATATAGGGTATTTGAAAGCACCCCCCCACCTATGGGCAAATCGGCCCGACTCCCACGAGCGGGAAAGAGGACCAAGGCAGTTAGAGCCAAGGCTGGGAAACTAAACCAATCTCACGGGTAATTGATGAAAAGACACTACACAGGCTGGCTACAAGGTCAGTGATAACGAGGGGGAGAAGCGAAGAGAAAGGAATGCAGCAGCAACTGGTGCACAGGTCAAGAAAGTGAACCCGGGCCCATATACAATATGGCAGCATAGCTGACAACTGGAAGTGATGTCACTGTGATGCCATGCTATGCCCAACCGTGCTGTTGGTAAGTTCCACCTGCCCTCCCCAGTGGTTGCCGGGGGGGAGACTTAGCAACCCTATTGCCAACTGTGGGTTGGCAAATCCCTGAAGATTTGGGGGTGGAGTCTGGGAGGGTGGGGTTTGGGAGATGGGATATAATGGGATATAATGCCATAGACTCCACCCTCCAAAGCAACCATGTTCTCCAGGTAAACGAATCTCTGTGGTCTGGAGATCAGGTGTTATTCAGAGAGATCTCCTGGTTGCCCCAATTATCGCAGTGTCAGTATCATGAGCTGGTAGAATGGTTAGTGAACCACACTATGCCCAGTGAGATTTGTGTTCACATCTCAGTCAAAACTCATTGAGTAAGCTGAGGTCAATCAGTTTCTACAAGCTTGATCTGTGTCAAGGTTGTTGGAAGGGTAAAATGAGATCACAAAAAAGCATGTGTGCTGCCATAAGTTCCTTTGAAGAAGGGCAGGTTAGAGTGTACAAGTCTGATATTTAACGCCTGATCATTCTTTCTAGAATTGTGTTTCCTACCAGAGCACATTCAGAACTATGATGTAGTATAGCCATTTTTGGATTGCACTGCTCCAGAAAGCAAGTGAGGCATTATGTGACTGAATGACTCTCCACATACAGCCTACTCAGCTCCCATGTGCAACTCTCTGGCATGACAATTTTGTGCCACCAGCGTAATGCAGAAATGAGCTGTAAATATTGGACTGGGTGCTATGACAGAAATGTAGGTTTACTCAGTTACACATGCACAGCATGCCTGTAATGTCCAGATTCTGCTGAAGGATTCATAGCTTATTACTTAGGGCTGCCAATCTCCAAGCTGGGCCTGAAGTTCTCCCAGAATATGAACTGATCTCCAGGCTACAGATATTTGTTTGTTTATTTATTTTATTTGAAACATGGCTATGCCACCTTTCCACCTCATTCAGGGTCTCCAAGGAGGAAAACATTCAAACAAAACATTGGCTGCAATCAGATGGCAGGCTTGGTGTGGTCGGGCCACGACTTTAATTTCTCTGGAGCTATTTGCTCCAGAGAGGGTGTGACCAGACACGCCACCCTTTTAAAAAAAATGACTAATTTGCACATGTGCCAAACTGTTTCTTCGTCAGGAGCGAATATGCAGTTATGCACATATTGCTAACTGAAAAAAAATGGTGGCCTTGGAGCGGAAGTCGCAGACCTCACAAATGGCTTGAGCACACAACAGAGCGATCAGAGCAATCAGACGGCAGGAAATGCAGGGTGGAACAATTCGTCCTGTAAATACCAGACTTTCTCAGGTATCATCAAAGTTGGGGGTGAGGATACTGTGCAAGTAAACAAATAGTGTGACTTGTTTTAAATCTTGTTGTTTCAACTGTTTTTTAATTATTTTATTAATGTTTCTGTTTACTGTGATGAGCCAAATGTCTCAAGAACATCCTTGTGATCTGCCCTGAGCCCACTCGCAGGGAGGGCAGAATATAAATCTACATACATACATACATACATACATCTCTATATATAATAATTCCCTGTTGGTGGTGGCACGCTGCTGAACATGCCACACGGCGCCCACAGCCTTTGGCTCTGTGATCTGTCAGTCAGAAGCTGTCCCTATCCACTGGCTGCGTTGCCTGAGTCTCACCTCCAACATTCTAAACAGTTTGCTGTTCCTCTCCCCCCCATAGCCATTCAGAACACAGAGGTTATTTTCATATGTGGCCTGACTGGCCTTTGCCTCGGAACACAGAGCTCATTAGAGGCCTTTGCCTCTAACATTCTAAACAGTTTGCTGTTGCTGTTCTGATGTAAAATGTGTTCTGAGGTACCCTTAGTGCCTGTTGGGAGAAACCATTGTTGCCAATCTCCAGGTGAGTACACGGTAGGGATCATAGTTGTAGGTACATACCAAAAAACAAGGAAATACTGTGATAAAAATAACATTTAATAATTCATGTAAACATCATTATGTATATCTATTCAAACATGACAATTTTGCTTAGGAAATTCTGACATATTCAAGGAAAAGTCCAACATCATGAGCACCCAGTTTCAGGGCCGGCCCAAGGTTTTTTGGGGCCCTAGGTGGGGCTACCTTCTGGTGCCCCCATGCATGCCCAATTATGGGGTTGCCAACCTCAAGGCGGGGCCTGGAGAGAAGGAAGTCCCCGATCTGCTGCAGCCAGTGACGGGGGGTTCAGTGCCTCTGCTGCCGGGGGCCGGCCCAAGTACCCATCCAGGCCGCTTGTGGGGAGCCACTGCGACTGTCCTTACCTGGGTCCAGAGAGGCTGGTGGGTGGTGCAGGCGTGTTCCCCGAGCCGCGCCGGGCTTCTCCTCCGCTCTGCCTTCCGGCGGAACTCCGGGCGACTGGATCCTCCTCCCCTGATGGCCAGTCGGCAGGCCTGGGGAGTAATGTGTGCCACTCTCTTCCCTTCCCCATGGCGCCCGGCGCCAGGGGTCGAGGCGGAGAGCCAGGCAGGTGGAGGGGTGGCGAGTCAGCGGGGGAGGGCAGCCGGACGGCTTGGGGAACTCCACGTGACTGGATCCCCCTCCTCCCCTGACGGCCGGTCAGCAGACCCTGGCAGCCACACCACTGCTCTCTTCCCTTCCCTGTGCTGCCCAGTGCCGAGGGGGCCCAGGAGGCGGAAAGCAAGGTGGGCGGAGGGGTGGCACATCGGCGAGAGCAAGGTGGGCAGAGGGGTGGCACGTCGGCGGAAGAGTGTGGCCATGCGGCTTGGGGCTGCCGGCGGCAGGCCAGTCATTGTTGTCATCTCGCCGGGGGGCTGCGACGCTGGCTCTCCAGGGGAGGCTCTTCCCCACCTACGCCCGAGGAGACCAGCGAGGGGGCTCCCGAAGAGGCCGGCAGGGAGTCAGGCCAGGGCAGCCTTGTCTGTGCAGACTGGCAGTGGCTCCCAGAGTCCTTCCTGGCACCTGCTGGCTGGCGGGGCCGGCTGGCCGGGGCCAGAACGCGCCCATCCAGGGCCCGGTGCTCTAGGCGAATGCCTAGTTCGCCTACCAGGTGAGCCAGCCCTGCCCAGTTTTATACTCATTTCATTAGTCTTCCTCAGGAGTAATCCTCTAAGGTTGGAAGGTATAACCTCTTGATACAGCTTAACTTCTTATGAATGCAGTTTAACTTCTTTTTTACTGTCTTGCAGTTATTGCAGCTGAAATTCTTTTTCCAAAATATCTTCCAGTTCCATTAGGATCAAGCCAGTTTAATTTCTAGAAGTAGCAGCCAGTCCACTATTTTTATCTGGCTAGAAGCCTTCTTATATTCAAATTGGCTGGCAATTGCTTTCTCTCTCATGTAGCTGGCTCAGTTGCTCTCGGGAAGCCTTCTTTTTAATAACAAACTGCCAATGCTCTCCACTTCTCATGCTGGAACTCAAAGCTGTATCAAGAGGTTACACCTTCCAACCTTAGAGGATTACGCCTGAGGAAGACTAATGAAATGAGTATAAAACCGGGTGCTCATGGAGGATATCATGATGTTGGACTTTTCCTTTTTCTGAAGCTATAATATCCTTTTTAAGGTGTGGTGACCAGAACTGCACACAGTATTCCAATTGAGGTCTCACCATTGATTTATATAGGGGCATTATGATATTGGCTGATCTGTTTTCAATATCCTGCTGAGATGGCCCCGTATGACAGCCAATGTGACGTAGCAGTCAGGGCTTCAGAGCATGGTAGAGGCTGCAGGTGAGGGGAGGTGGAAAGCTGAAGAGTGAGTGGGAAATAAAGGTAGGTTGATGTCTGGCTGGGAAGGAGATAGTGTTGCCATCTCCAGGTGGGAAATTCCTGGAGATTTGAGGGATGGAGCCTGGAGAGGGTGAGGTTTTAGGAGGGGTGAGACCTCAGACAGGTACAATGCTGTAGACTCCACCCTCCAAACCAGCCATTCCCTCAGGGGGAACCATTGTTGCCAATCTCCAGGTGAGGGCTGGAGATCACTCAAAATTACAACTGTTCTTCAGGTAGCAGAGATCAGTTCCTCTGGAGAAAATGGTGGACTCGGTGTCATACCCTGCTGAGGTCACCACAGCAAACTGACACTGAGTGCCCAAGGCTGGGGCACTCTCCCAGAGCCTCTTTCTAGATCTCGTTGTATTTATTTCCACAACGGGCCTTATTCCTAGTACATACATACATGTTTGCTTCTCTCCCATTTTCGAGAATTGGGTTTGGCCATAAATATTAAGATTGCACCATACTTTATTAATACAGAAATAGATTGATGGATTTTATGCTTCCATGGAAGTCTTCCTTTGCCCAAATCAACAATGGAAACAAACAGGGATATCTCAGTCCTTAAAGCAATTTTCCTCCATGGTACTGCAAATTGACAGCCTGTCATGGTACCCACTGACTACTTGCTTCTTGAGCCTTAGGGAAAAAAACTCAAAAGTTCTTGAACTGAACGGGGGGGGGAATCATACAGAACCTGAAGTCACTCCCTCCAAGCTGACTGAATAGCAAAGCACTGAATTGATCCAAGAAAGACATGTCAAAGTAATGTGCTCTCAGCTTAGCCATAGACACATGCTTTTGTAAGGCTCTAGACTTGGCAATTTCTCCCAGTGGCTACCCAGGGAACAAACTCACCCCTTTCTTTGGAAACTGAAATCAAGCAAAATCTCTTCCCTAAAGTAAAGCCTTGATTCTGCTCCATGTCAGGCATTTCCTGATTGGTCCATTCTCCCATGACATCCATTTTATGGTGGTTCAAAATAATCCCCAAAATGGTCACACATTCCACAGGGGTAGAGATCCCTGTTCCAGATATTCTTGCCAGTATTATATACATAAAGTTTCTGGTTATTTTATTGAACAGCATTTTGTTATTGTTTATTTGCCTATAGTCTAGTTAAATGCCTGCTCAATGTCCAGCTAACTAAATATGAAGTTCTTGGATTTAAACCAATGTAGTATCATTACAGTTTATGGGACTGTATGGGCTTTAATCCAAATAGTTTAGCTTAACTGAGTTGTGGATCAAGGCTATGGGATTATACTACATTTGATGGTTACTTGCTGGCCCTTACCTGTATTTTATCCAGATTTCCCCCCCTCACCCTTGTTTCTAGGCTATAGGGTTTCCTCTCTAATAACTTCATTCCTAAAGGCTGTTTTAGCTCAAAATATAACTGGCCTAATTTATTTGATTTAGAGCAGGGTAGCCAAACACTCAAGGTCTCAAGGTATTTAATGGGCTCTCCTGACAGGCTGAGATGCTACAAAATGCAAACTTTCTGAATAAATACCTAGGCCAATCTTAGCCTCTGTAATTACGATATCTCTGAAAAGTGATTTTCAAGATAAGATGCAGAGACAAAATATTTACATTGGGACCTGGGAATGAAGGAATAAATTGTAGGAAATCACCTACAAACCACAGGCAGAATGAAGTGAGTTGACATATTCTGACAAGAGAATGAGACCAAATATGGTGAAAATACAAACACAGCCAAGTTTTTATAGCTATGGAGAATTTGTTTGTGTGCCCCCACCACTTCTTTCCAAGGTAATGGCCACTCTCTCCCATACACTGGGACCCAGGACTGTCAGCTCTTCTCTCAGGGTACCTACCAACATCATGGCTTCTGTTGCCATGTTGTTGACAATAAAAATGTCATCATGACAGACAAACACACAGTGTCTTCATCCTTCTTGAAACTCTTCTACAAGGTGGACTAAGGAAACCTCTCTTTAGGATGCCACACATCCACACTGTTAATTTATTTGCTGTTTGTGGGGATGGGAGACCAATTACAAGGCAGAAGCTTCTCACAGTTGAAGGGGGTGAATGCTTAAAATGAAACAGACCATCAGTAGGAATACAGGCCCTAGAGTTGGAGGGGGTAGGGATCAGAGCTGAAGCACTGGCCTAGCAGAACACTATACTACATACCCTAAGAAATGTCAAGATGATATAAACAATCTTCACAGGTTCATGGGACAATTGACAGATCATTCTGAAGAGCCGTAAAATAACCCAAGATAACAGTGATTTTACAAGTTGGCAAGTAATACAACTTCATAATTTCTCCCAACATTTTCTATATTTGAGTATATTTGTCAGCCTTACACAACCAGTGCCTAAGCAAAGCCAATTGCAGAGGCAGAAAAATAAAATTAAAAAAGGATATCATGGCCTCATGTGAAAGCGGGGCTCTCTGGATTTCTATACCGGGGCTCCCAACCTTTTTGAGCTTGTGGGCACTTTTGGATCAATACAGTTCCTATTTATCCCCTCCCATCCCCTTTGTTGTTGATGGTGAAGCATTTGGCATTACCAGGTGAACTTGAATCTGGGTGTGTTAACATTTTTGCACATGACTGAAGTGCACACAAAGCATGGGTTCAGTGGTGGCTGAGTGCAATCCAGATCCACTATACACAATGGCAGTTTAGTTGTTGATGCTAGTGAAAGGTATATTGCACTCAATGTTTGATGTAACTTTATTATCAGTTCCCAGTTGATTTCACTTTTACAATAACTGCAGCTGTTTCTCAGTTCAAGATAATCCCTGATTATTAACGGTTTGGTTGAGATTTCTGCTCATCTACTTTGAAGGGATGTATTCTCAATGTATACCAGTAGTGTCTGAAATAGAATTTCCTACTAAAAAATAAATTTCTTGTCCTGTAACAAATCTCCGCTAATCAGATTATTTTCAACTCTTGATTTGTAAACTTTAAAAACGTTGGGATGAAATTTGTTGCAGTCATATCAATATTTTATATAAATAATTAAGTCTCCTCAAAGATGATGGATGGCGATTGAGGTAAACAATTTAGTTAAGATTACAGAATGCACTCTTGTGATAAAGCAGTAAAGTATCCAACTGACAACTTTGGTGAAAGCACACAGTAAAATTAGACTTTGATGAAACAACAAACTTTCTGCCTTATTAATTTGTAGTCAAATTAACTGATGGGCTTTATGTTGATGGGAAGTTTATTTGTGTACTGGTTCCGTTGGTGTTTTAGAAACAATACTACTACTACTATGATAACAATGTTGCATTGAACATAAGAACATAAGAGATGCCAATGTTGGATCAGGCCAAAGGCCCATCCAGTCCAACACTCTGTACCACAGAGTGGCCAGAAATACCAGTGCCATCAGGAGGTCCACCAGTGGGGCCAGGACATTAGAAGCCATCCCACTGTTGACCCCCCCCAAGCACCAAGATGACAGAGCATCACTTGCCCCAGAGTCCCTATCTATACTTTGTGGCTAATAGCCACTGATGGACCTCTGCTCCATATGCTTATCTAATTCCCTTTTGAAGCCGTCCCTGCTAGTAGCCGCCACCACTTCCTGTGGCAGTGAATTCCAAGTGTTAATCACTCTTTGGGTGAAGAAGTACTTCCTTTTATCCGTTCTAACCCAACCGCTCAGCAATTTCATGGAGTGCCCACGAGTTCTTGTATTGTGAGAAAGGGAGAAAAGTACCTCTTTCTCTACCTGCTCTTTCCCATGCATAATCTTATAAACCTCAATCATGTCACCCCTCAGTCGTCGTTTCTCCAAGCTAAAGAGCCCTAAGCGCTTTAACCTTTCCTCATAGGGAAAGTGTGCCAACCCTTTTATCATTCGAGTTGCCCTTTTCTGCACTTTTTCCAAAGCTATAATATCCTTTTTAAGGTGTGGTGACCAGAATTGCACACAGTATTCCAGATGAGGTCGCACCATTGATTTATATAGGGGCATTATGATATTGGCTGATCTGTTTACAATACCCTTCCTAATAATCCCCAGCATAGCATTGGCCTTCTTTATTGCAGTCACACACTGTCTCGACATTTTCAGTGAGTTATCTACTACAACTCCAAGATCTCTCTCTTGATCAGTCTCTGCCAGTTCAGACCCCATCAACGTGTATTTATAGTTAGGATTTTTGGCTCCAATGTGCATCACCTTGCACTTGGCCACATTGAACCCCATTTGCCATGTTGACGCCCACTCGCCCAACTTTGACAGATCCCTTTGGAGTGCCTCACAATCCTCACTGGTTTTCACCACCCTGAACAACTTCGTATCATCCGCAAATTTAGCCACTTCACTGCTTACTCCCAACTCCAAATCATTAATGAACAAGTTAAAAAGCAGTGGACCAAGTACTGATCCCTGTGGTACCCCACTGCTTACACCCCTCCACTGGGAGAACTGCCCATTTATACTCACTCTCTGTTTTCTATTAATTAGCCAGTTTTTGATCCATAAAAGGACTTGTCCTTTTATCCCATGATTTTTGAGCTTACTTAGGAGCCTTTGATGAGGAACTTTATCAAAAGCTTTCTGGAAGTCAAGGTAAACAATATCTATTGGATCCCCCTTGTCCACATGTTTGTTCACCCCCTCAAAGAACATTAACAGGTTAGTGAGACAAGATCTTCCCTTACAGAACCCATGTTGAGTCTGCCTCAATAGGTTTTGTTCATCTATGTGCCTACTAATTCTTTCCTTAATAATGGTTTCCACCAATTTACCCGGTATCGACGTCAGACTGACTGGCCTGTAATTTCCCGGATCTCCTCTGGAACCCTTTTTAAAGATGGGAGTGACATTAGCTACCTTCCAGTCCTCAGGAATGGAGGCTGATTTTAAGGAGAGATTACATATTTTTGTCAGGAGATCCACAAGTTCACAATTGAGTTCTTTCAGAACTCTTGGATGTATGCCATCTGGGCCTGGTGATTTATCAGTTTTTAAGTTGTTTATCAGTTTTAGGACCTCCTCTCTCGTCACCTCAATCTGACTCAGGTCTTTCAACACCCCTCCCGAACTCAGCGGCTCTGGAGTGGGCAAGCACCTCTCATCTTCCATGTATGATGACATTCGGGCAGTCTATCTAGAAGCCATACTTAAGAAAGATGTCAAGCAATCAGATGACAGAATGTTGTACCGTTTATTGGCTTCACAAAATACAGAGGTTATTGAAGCGGTGGCTAACTTCTGTAGCTGCCTCATAATGAGGAAGCTGTGTGTTAAATCCATTAACTGACGGGTGACTGTTTATGATTCTGATCCATGCCAATAAAGGTTTTGAATTGAATTGATTGCAGGCCACCAATAGAACAGTGAGGCCTTTAGAACACAAACACTAACACCCAGGGGTCATTTCATAGAAAAAGAGGTGCAGGAGCTCATTAGCATAACTCATTAGCATAACTCATTTGCATATGCCACACACCCTGCCGGTGTCAGGAGGCAACACCCACCGCTCAGGCTCCACTGGACTGTTTTGGATCGCTAGCTATGGGGGTGGGGGGACGCGCAGATCTGCCTTCACAAAGGAGGGAGAGCTTGTACCTGAATAAAACTTGGTCTTAAAGGTGCCACTGGACTGTTTTGGATTGCTAGCTATGGGGGGGGAATGCGCAGATCTGCCCTCACAGAGGAGGGAGAGCTTGTACCTGAAGGCGGGCCGGGGGGGGGCTCTGCAACTTTCCTGCCTGCTTCTTGCTCCTCATGGCCCGACTGAGGGCTGCTGGGAGCAGGGGGCAGAGCTTGTAGCATGTGCCTGCCCCCTGGGCTCCTTACTGCCAGAGCTCCGCTCTTGTGCACTCCTGCAAAAAATTATCCCTGCTAACACCTACAACATACCACAGAGAGAGAAACAATAAGAGGTAGGCTGAACTGCAAGAGAAAGACATTCAATAAACCCTAAACATTAGAGAATGCTCCATAGCTCCCCCTAGGGTACAAGTGGACTGAACAACTCAGCAATGTTTACAGTGATTAGACTATTAGCAGGCTGTTGCTTCTCCAACACCCCTTCTCAACAGCATGTGCACTATTCCTGTTCCGTCTGGCGCTGTCAGAATTCCAGCGCCTCTGGATGTGATTCAAGGTATGACCATAGTAGAGGTAGAATTAAATCATTTTTATTCACGCTGGTTGGGACAGCACAATTCCACCATGTTTAATTTTGCTAGAAGGGTCCGATGGCAGTCTCCAGGCAACAGTTTCATGAGAGCTTCAGCAGTTTTGTGCCCAGGTGGAAATTTGGTGAGTGTCCCAAGTCTTATTCTTGTGAAGTGATTGTATCTCTGCTGCTGCTGCCTCTCTCCATTTTCTGGCTTTGCTTTCATGCAACTTGGAGATATCTTCCCAAGACAAGGGCTCAGGTATTTTCTCAGTTTGGGCTATATAGAATAGTCTGCAAGGTGGTATACCTTTAGTTGCTCAGGTTGCTTGCTCCCGTTTCCTCTTGAAACCCTGAGAAGTCTGTGCTGCATTTCATCTCTACTTCACTTGGTCTTGCTGTCTCTTGCTCACTTGTTACTAAGTTTTCTTTAACTTTGGCGGGTTGCATCAGATTTAATCCTGGGGTCTCATCAAGGTATACTGTACCACTTATTGCAACATTGTCTGTCTTTGGCAGGGGTCATTTCGTAGAAAAAGAGCTAGGAGAACTCCTTAGCATAACTCATTAGCATATGCCACACCCCCTGATATCAGGGGCCTGGCGGTGGACCTGCAAGGCCGGCGGAAGTGCGAGGAAGCCCTGCCAAGGCCCTCCCTGGCCCCAGGCAGGCGGGGTGGGGAGAGGCGGGGAAAAAGCAACTTACCCTCCCTCTTCTCCTGCCTCCTCCTGGCTGAATGAGGGCTGGAAGCGGGGCAGCCAGAAGCAGGGGTCGGGGCTTCATCGTGTGCCCCGCCCCCTGCACCTCACCCGGGGGAACTGCGTTCCCCCGCGTTCCCCCCCCGAAATTACCTCTGGTCTTTGGGAATAGAATTCTGTACCCTTTACAACAATCACTGTAACCCACTAGTATTCCTTCTGTGGCTTTATTGTCCGGCTTTGATGATTTTTCACTGGGAACAAAAGTATAGGCTTTACATCTGAACACTCTGATGTGCTTGACGCTTGGCTTTTTTTTTTTTGTATTTGTGTGTTGTGTATGTGTGTGCCTGGAAGTCATAGTTGACCTCTGGTGGCCCCTAGCGGGGGTTGGATGTTTCAGAGAGGTGGCTTAATATTGCCTGCTTCTGCATCCAGCCCTGGTATTCCTTGGAGGTCTCCCTTCCAAGTACTTGCCAGGGTCGGCCCTGCTTAGCTTCTGAGATCTGATGACATTGGGCTCGCCTGGGCTATCCAGGTCATGGCCTTGATGCTTGGCTTTAATCCATGCCATAATTCATATGGAGTGCTGTCAATTGCTTTTGATGGTAATCTATTTTGTAGATGTGTTGCTGTCATAACTGCATCACCCCAATACTTATTTGGCAATCCAGCATCCAGAAGCATGTGTCTGGACATTTAAACTAAGCTGCAGTTCTTCCTTTCTGCTGTTCCATTTTGTTCAGGTGTGTATGGCATGGTTTTCTGGTGCTCTGTACCCTGTTCTTTAGGTACTGCTCTACGTCTTTACTTGTATACCCCCCCCCCATTGTCTGTGTGGAGAGTTTGTGGCTTCCTTTGGCACTTTTACGATGTTATACAGGTTGTTTATGTATATTTTACTGTATTTTATTGTATTTACTGTTTTATTGCATTTTAATGTTTGTATGCCACCTTGAGCCAGTTTGCCTGGCAAGGCGGGATAAAAATTGAAATAAATAAATAAATAAATAAATGGCTGCTGCCACAAACTCTTGGAGTTTCCCAAATATTTCACTCTTTTGTTTCAGGAGTGACAGTGTACCTGGAATAGTCATCGGTGAAAGTCATTAGGTTTTTGTTTCCTCCTGGTGTAACAGTTCTCATGGGTCCACAGATGTCACTGTGCACTATCTGTAGGGGATTTGTAGACTTGTTTTCACTGCCTTTAGGGAGTGCAGCACATATAGGTTTCACCTTTATGCAGTACGTATACTTCATATATGTTTGACATGACATCATCTTCATACCCTTGGTTAAGCCTCGGCTTTCAAGCTCTTTTATAGATTGTGGGTGTCTGTGTCCTAGACATCTGTGCCACAGATGGGTGCAGTTGCCATGACAAAATTGTGTAGCGATTGTAGCTTCTTATACAGCTTATACAGATGCTCCTTCACAATTGTTCTGGGTATAACCTCTTTCCCCTTCTTAATTTCACATTGGTTCCTTTGAAATTTCACTGTAAGGCCATTACTGGTGAGGCACTTCACAGACAGAAGGTTTCCCTTCAGTTGGAACATAAAGGACATTTTTCACAAGGAGTTTACGTATTCCTTTAGGCAGCCCATAGCACCTTAAGAATCCATACCCAATTCCATCTGCAGTGAGGCTTTTTCTATCTTCAAGGAAGATCTTTGTGCTGAGATCAAGATCTGAGAAGAATTCCTGGTTGCTTGTCATGTGGCTTGTGGTGCCTGATTCAATGTACTTGACAGGTTGCTGTATGTAGTCTATAGACATCCATTCCATTTTTCATCTATAGATTCACGTGCCACTTTCTTAGCCTTTTCTTTGGGTGATTCTGTGATTTGTTTTCTCTATTTAGCTCTCCAGATTGAACAGCTAATCTCTATGTTACTTTCTACAGCAAGGAAAATGGTTGCTGCCCATTGGAAAAATCCTTTGCCATCCCACATCGATACTTGGTTTAGTCGTATTTGGTCTTATTTTGTTATGGCTAAGGTTACCATTGGCACTATGCAACCATACTCTGAGAAAACTTATAATAATTTTGTGGCAACCTGGTTCCCACTAATGCAATTTTTGTCTGAATAGGATATTATTCCGAGCAACCCAATTTACAAAGATAGGATATTCTTCTAGTTTTTGCTTGGCTACTTTTTTTATTTTCTTTGATGAAGGCTATTTTGATGTTTTGATTGGTTTACCTGTATTTGGATGGGTTAGTGCACTGTCTTTCTTGTATGGAATTCATATAATAAATGAATAAAAAAGTAACACACCTTGGTTTCTGTCACGTGCTTTATCACCTCATTTACCTTGAGAACTATTTCTGGTTTTTCAGCATCTTCACCAACTTGTAGTTCTTTTCTGGAATTATACTCATCCATTTCTTTGCCCTTAACATATTCAAGTATTAGATTGGGTTCTGGTCTAGTCTCAAGGGCAGGCCCGTGGCTACAATGGGGCCCATGGAACCTGGGGGCCCCCTGTAGTTTTTGTGGGCCCCTCCCCAATCCTCATCTCCACCTCCCTCCCCCGGCCCCCTCCCCTCAATTGATCGCTTCTTCTCCCCCCTGCTCTAGATGGCCGGGCTCAAGGCAAAGCCAGCCCCAGCCCAGGTGAGTGGGCAGGCGGCGGGGTTTGGCCCTGGGTCGGCCTCCGCTGGGTGTCAGCTATGCTGCCATATAGTTTATGAGCCCAGGTTTGCTTTCATGACCTGTGTGCCAGTTGCTGCCACATTCCTTTCTCTTCGCTTTCCCCCCTCGTTATCACTGACCTTGTAGCCAGCCTGTGTAGTGTCTTCCCATCAATTACCCGTGAGATTGGTTTCGTTTCCCAGATTTCTGATGTAGTCATTCCTAACACTGCCTGTGTCTATGCTACCATAGTGCTAACAATAAAGTAAAACTTTCAAGGAAACGTGTACTCTTTTGTTTGACTGTGGGTCCTGACATTGGGCCGGGCTGGGTGGGACAGGGCCTGGCCCAGTGCGTCTAGCCAGGTGGCGCTGTGGCTGCAGAGGTGAGCGGTGGGCCAGGGACTCTGACCCAGATGGTGAGATGATTTGTGCCCACCACGGGTGGGGCAAGGCAGGAGGGAGGCAGGGTGTCCCCGGTGGCTTGGAGCAGTAGCTATAGTGCTAACAATAAAGTAAAACTTTCAAGGAAACGTGTACTCTTTTGTTTGACTGTGGGTCCTGACATTGGGCCGGGCTGGTTGGGACAGGGCCTGGCCCAGTGCGTCTAACCAGGTGGCGCTGTGGCTGCAGAGGTGAGCGGTGGGCCAGGGACTCTGACCGAGATGGTGAGATGATTTGTGCCCACCACGGGTGGGGCAAGGCAGGAGGGAGGCAGGGTGTCCCCGGTGGCTTGGAGCAGTAGCTGCGCCACCCCCATGAGAAAGGCTAGCTGAGGTGGCAGAGGCTGCAGGGGGTGCCAAGCGCTTCTCCCAGTGGGAGGGGGAATGGGAGCAGCAACAGGGGGCACTGGCTGGAGGCACAGGGCCATTCCTGTCCCACCCGGGTAAGAAAGAGGCCACGCATGGCTGGGGGGGAGGGGACAGTGAACCATGGCCCCCTGAGAAAAATATTGGCCCCCTGAGCAAAAGGTTGCTAGCTACGGGTTGCTCAAGGGCATTGATGAGTGGACCATAGGACTCTGGAAAGCTGCACCACAATAATGCCACTATTTTATTGTCTCTCTTTCTTCTCTGAACCCATGCAGCTGTTCTACAATTCCTAGCATGGTGTTTACATGTTCATGCATATATTGCTTTCTGCCAAATCTAATTTTTTACAGTTTACGCAGTGGATATAGCTTGCTGTTTAGGTTTGAACATTCATGCATTTTCTGGAGAGCATCCCACATAGCTTTAGCTGTATCTTCTTTCCTTATGTGGATCAGCTGATCATCTTCCACTAACAGGCTTATAGTTGCCTTTGCCTGCCTGTTTTTCTTGTCCCATTCTGCAGGATCAGTGCATAAAACATCCCAGAAGCTGTCTTTACACAGCAGCATTTCCAGTTTGAACTTCCACAACTGATAATTATTGTTATTCAGCTTGGCCACTGCAAACTTAATATCTGCACTGCTTGCCATCCTTCTCTGGATTGGGCGTGCTCCTCATTTCTCTTACTGTCTCACAGTTATAGCTTTCTTAGGGATGCCAGTCCCGGGGTTGGGCGGGGGATCCCCCAATTTGGTAGCATCCTGCCCACTGCTGGCCAGCTGGCCAGTGGAGGAAGCCCCACCCCTAAGCCCCACTCCCAACAGCAACCACCAGCGGCCACCCCTCTCCCTCCCCTCGTGCAAGATTTAAAGGGCCCTACAGCTGATTGGCGGGAGCATATAACTTGCTGAGCTGCTTGCAGGGGGGGAGAGGGGTGATCATGGGCTGCACACCTGAACTCCATGCAGTGAATTCACTGCTTGGAGTTCAGGTGCAAACCCCCCCCCGCTTCTTGCCCAAAGGTCACTACCCTTTAAATGTTTGGGCAAGAAGGGGGGGCACCCGAATGCCAAGCAGTGAATTTGCCACTTGGAGTACAGGTGTGCAGGGTGCTGATCCCCAATGTGATGACATCACTTTTGTATGATGTCTGATGTATATTGTGGACATACTGTCCCCCTCCAAAACTGCCCCCAAAGTCTCCCACCAGGGGCTAGGAAGAAGCTGGCAACCCTAAGCTTTCTTGTAATTTTTCCTGGAGGCTAGGCCCAGAACCTGTTGGCAGAGTTGAGGAAATAATCCAATCCACACTTTGGAGTTTGCTTTCATAGAATTTACTGCAACGGGATTTTGTAGACAGAGAATAACTGACTGAGGGCCACCAATAGATCAGTGAGGCCTTCAGAGCACAAGCACTAACACAAAAAAAACACAGCAGAGAGAGAAACAATGAGAAGTAGGCTGAACTGCAAGAAAAAGACATTCAATAAACCTTAAACACTAGAGAATGCTCCACAGCTTCCCATAGGGTACCAATGGACTAAACAACTCTTTCAGCAATGTTTACAGTGATTAGACTCTTAGTAGGCTGTCACTTCTCCAACAAACTTCTCTATCTGATGTTGGGCAGTCAGTCGGACTCCGGTCCTGATGACCTAGCGCAGGCGTTGCAGGCCGTGGCTGGTTCGCTCAGACTGAGTTGGTTGAAATTAAACCTGGCAAAGATGGAGGTCCTGGGCCTGTGTCGGACCGGCCGAGAGTTGGGGCACCTTCTCCCAACCTTCGGCGGGGTACCATTGGTGCCCATGCGGGAGGTTAGGAGTTTGGGTGTGCTCCTGGACTCCTCGTTAACCATGGAGGCCCAGGTGGCAGCCACTGCCAAGTCAGCCTTTTACCATCTGCTGCTGGCCAGGAAGTTGGTCCCCTATCTCGACCACGAAGACCTGGCCACTGTGATCCATGCGACGGTCACCTCGAGGCTGGACTACTGTAATGCTCTCTACTTGGGGCTGCCTTTGTTATAAATCCAGAAGCTGCAGCTAGTGCAGAATGCTGCAGCTAGGCTGTTGATGGGCCTCTCCAAGTGAGACCACATCCGGCCGGTGCTGCAAGCGCTGCACTGGCTGCCAATAGCATACCGGATTCGCTTCAAAGTGCTGGTGCTCACCTTTAAAGCCCTGAATGGCCAGGGTCCGGCTTACCTAAGGGACCACCTCTTCCCGTATGTTCCCTCAAGAGCACTGCAATCGGGGAATCTCCATCGCCTTGAAGTACCAGGCCCCCGAGTCATGAAGTTGTCCCACACCAGAGCCAGGGCGTTTTTGGTGGCGGCTCCTACCTGGTGGAATGAGCTCCCGGAGGAGATCCGGGCCCTGTGGGACCTCGTACAGTTCTGCAGGGCCTGCAAGACGGAGCTCTTCCGCCAGGAGCTGCCACCGCCACTATTCCATCACCGAGATTTCATCTTTCATCTACCGCAGTGTGAGGAGGCGATGGGTGTCGCCCGATTGAGCCAGGAAACAGCACTCCTGGTGCTCATGTTTTTAAGAAAATCTGCCATCAATGCGATTTGTTGCGCATCTTGGTTATCGTATGTAAATTATTGTAGCACCGTTTTTAATATGTTATGTAAGATTGTTTTATTGTCTTAAAAATTTTTAAACCCTATTTGTTAGCCACCCTGAGACACTATGTGTAGGGCGGGATACAAGTCACAAAATAAATAAATAAATAAATAAATAAATAAACAATATGATACAACTAAATTAATACCCCAGAGGCATTCTATCATATTTGTATTAGTACAACTTAGAGTGACTATAAAAGGGGTATCTCAATTTACCCTCACAGCTTAGGTTAGGCTAAGAAACAGTGACTTGCCAAGGCTACCTGTGGCTGAATGGGGATTTGAACCCAGGGGTGATTTCCCACAAGTGCTGCTCCGCGCTCACTCCTCCCTTTTGCCCCGATGGTACGTGTCAATTTCACACAAGCTGCTGCGTGGCCACATTTTGCCCTGCAGCTTCATGCGATCTCCCCCGCGTCTACTCAATCCTCAAAAAACAGGATTGAGTAGACGCGGGGAAAATCGCACGAAGCTGCGGGGCAAAATGCGGTCGTGCAGCAGCTTGTGTGAAATTGACACATACCATCGGGCCAAAGAGAAGAGTGAGCGCGGAGCAGCGCTTGTGGGAAATCACCCCAGATCTCTTCAGTCAAGCATTCTGCTCTACCTATTAGCTCAGAAGTCAAATGCACCTAATGGATGTTTAAAAAGAAAAACTAGTTCCATTGGGGGGGGCATACTGGTTTCTTTGGTTTCTTTTCTCCTCTCAGAAAAGCAAATCGAGACAGTCAGATTACAGTTTTTAGAACAGATGTGGTGCTGACTTTTCATAGTTTTAGTCAAAACTGTCTCTGAAGAGCTTTTGTTTCAAATCCTGAGGCAGCTGTCTCAAGAGTGTACCATATCTTAAGAGCAAATGTTTTCTTCCTTTAACCCTCTGTTTCTGGAAGTTTGGATTTTCCAGGTATTCCCAATAGCATTTCCAGTCTTCTTGTGTTCTGCTATGAATGAGAGATCTTCAGATACCAGTGGTCATTCCAGAGGAATTTGTATACATGCCAGTAAATCTACACAATTTCTGCTGGCATCATGCTTTCTTTTGATTTCCTCTTTAGGGAAAATTTTTACACTAGAGTGATAAAATGTAATTTCACACTTTGATCCAAAATAAGATGTGGTATGTTTTAGAATCTACAGCCGAAAGATCGAGGGGAAAATAAATGGTGCTATCCATCAGTTCTCACTTTATACATTAGCATTTCAGGATATTAAAAACTCAGCCCAAAGGTACTACAGTTAATTCAAAGGGCACCTGGAAAAGAAACCGTAAAACAAGTGATTATTATCAGTAAAGTGTGATAACAGCTGAAAGCATTAGAATCTGCCTGGAGAATCCGGATTCTTTGGGCCAGGTGGGCAGTGAAAGGGTGTAACATAATATAAACCTAGTAAATCCTTTAAATGTACCAGTTCATACTGGGTTAAGACAATATGGTGTCATTCATTTCAGCAATGTGACAGGATAACTGGTCACAAAAGGATTTTCATTCAAGTTATGTAAAACCTACAAGATGAAACCCAATGCCACTCTAAATTCTCCTGGTTTTGATACAAAAACAAATACAGACCATGTTCATAAAGATTTCATCAGTCACACTCACTTCCAGCTCCAATGAGTTAGCCTGTTTCACTTCAGTAGAATCCATTGCTGCAAATTAAATGTACTTGCTCTAGTCTTCAGTGATGGCCATTGCCCTTTTGCATTTCACTACAGCTCTTGGAGAAGAAAGGAGTTACAGGAGAAGTTCTACAGCAGTTTTAATCAGAGTTGCTTAGACCCTTCATATTCTTTCTGGGATCCTACTCAGAATTACTCAGGTTGCGGTCACACATGCCAGAAAAACCAGCGAGGAGGCAAGGCTATTTCCTCCAGAGGAATTTGACCCGCAGTTGCACGATCACACCTCCATTTGAAGCTGCAGGTGCAGACCATCACTGTGTGATCAGATGCAACTGCGGGTGAGTCGGGGGGGTTGTGCCTTTTCTTCCCATGCGCTTAACCGAGGGATCAATGAATTGCACCTCCACACCGAGGGCTCCTGATGAAGTTTGCAATGATGTGCATACTGTGAAGGGGGAAATAAACAATGGCACGGAGTCAAGATGGCCTGATCAGATCATCCCAATGCCATGAGAGTGCGCTGGAGCTATCAGACACAGGAAAGTCCATCTGTGACCCATCGCAACTTGTTTACTACCAGATTTTCCCTGGTGTCTTTTAACTCTGCTTCTGAGGTGGAGCAGAACAGGTTGCCAACAGCTGCGGGGCACTTCCCAGATGTTGTTGTCTGATCATGCCCTTTAAATCCACCCAGCATTCATGCCTATGTCGGGTCTAATTGTCCATATGATCGCAGCCCCAGATTTGACCCAAACATTATATGAAAGTGACTCTCACAACTAGGGCTTTTTTCCGGGGGGAATGCGCGGGGACAAAATTCTTTTATACATTTTTAAGTTCATGAGTTTCAGTAAACAGATTGAAAACTTTATTTCCCTCTTAAGAGTTCTGGCACCTCCTTTTTTTTTCTTTTTTTTTTTAAAAAAAGCAACTTGGACCCATGCCATCATCCCAAAATTTTGTCCCTTAATCCATTTCCCCTCTTCTTGGGAGCCCAGGTTTTAATACCGCCAGCCCATTCTGTGATATCCGTAGGAGGTGGGACTTCTACATTCAGTAAAAAAAATTCTCCACTTCGCTAAATTGGTGCATGATGGAAGTTTATGAACTGGAATGTCACAAAAGTATCTCTGGACCCATATGCGCCACACATATTTGTGAAACAACAAGAACATAGTTATCTGAACTAATGCCACAAGTATCAGCGAGGCTGCAATACTACTATGGCTGCGGTCACACGGAGCATTAGCCATGCTGCAGAGACAGAAGATAGGTGGATTTCCCGGGCGCGATCACACCGCCACATCTGGGAAGTGTAGAGCTCCCGTGGCGAACCCGAGGCTTCCCGCTGAAGATGCGCGGTAAAAAACTAGTACCTCGGAGGTACTAGTTTCTTGAAACCGCGGGGCAAGGGTTGGCGTCTGATCGCATTTCTGGTGGTAGTTCCGGCGCCCGCCCATGTCCCCTCGCAAAAAGGTTTTTTCCCCCAAGTCTCCACGGATGCGCACAAGCACCCAACGGAGCATGCGCACACTTCAGTTTTTAAAAAAACAACAACCCCGTTTGCCCTGCGCCCCGCTTCTTTGCCGTGCCGCAGGACTGTGATCGGCACCTCCCCCCTACCACGGGACCTCCACGGGACCTCCACGGTAGGTCTGCTCGCGCAACCACGTGTTATTTAGCCCCGGGGCAAACAGCCACGCTTCCCCCCCACATTTTCCTGCCCGTGTGACCGCAGCCTTTATATACTTCTGATAAGTTGTTCAGTTGCACAGTCGAGTCCAACTCTTCATAACCCCATGGACCAGCTCCCGCTAGGCCCTCCTGTCTTCAGCCGTCCTCTAAAGTTGGCTCAATTTCATGTTCGTTGCATCTATGACACTGTCTAACCATCTCATCCTTTGCCGTCCCCGTCTTCTTTGACCTTCAATCTTTCCCAGCATCAGGGTCTGATAAATTAGGTAGACACATATTAACTATGTTCATAATTCACCCTTTAAAATCCCTTTACAGAGAATTATATGCAATACATATCACAGAGGATTCACAACATAATAATTTTCCCTACTTCTTCTTGTTGTAGCCCCCTACACTCCCTGGAAAGTATCTCCTAAGGCTTGAGAGATTTTGATCTAGCCCTAGATGCTGAAATATAACTAGTGAAAACTTATTAAAAAACCAATCATGTTTTTTTAAAAAAAAAATCATAATCTCAGAGGAAGAGAAGAGAATAAGATCTCCTATGAGCCTCCCTCCCAAATAAATTTCTCCTAGAGCAAAGTATTTCTTCTTTTCTTTTGCTTCTTCTAAGGGATTTTTAAGTTATATTTTCTCTACAGTTCCAAGTGGGTAACTGTTCACATGTAGAAGTAGGGTTGCCATGTCCTACATGTAGAAGTAGGGTTGCCATGTCCTACTGAAGTGCTGGTGGGGGGATCCAGCTTCTTCTCCAGGATCTTCTGGTGCACGCAATTCCGGGTGACATCATTGTGTTGGGGACGTCAGAGGGGCTGACATTCTAGTTTTGGGGCAAACCCCCCAACATCCCCACTGCAATGACGTCACTTCCAGGTGATGTCATCGCATCTGGGACGTTGCCTGGTGATGTCCCTGTTTGGAGGTGGGGCTTCCCCCACCAACCAGCTGGCCAGTGGTGGATCCAAGCCCCCCAGAGCAGAGGAACCCCTACTAGGAACTGGGGGATGGCAACCCTATGTACAAGTAATGGTGCCACATGTGCCACAAGGATCAGTACACTGAATTCTCAATGTGACCAGACTTGTGGATACTTAAATCCAGAAACCAGAACCACAAGCAGACATAACACATCTTCTTACAAACCTGAAAGTACACCCCAGGTTTGCAGGAAAATCTGAAATATAAATAAAAATGGGAGGTTAAACCAGCCTTCTAGCCTTGGTTTCTGTCAGCAAAAAGCAGGGATGCGGTGGCATTTGAGGGGGGAATCATTGGAGCCGGTATGGCAATAACCACTAGGAGACAGCTTGCATGACTTACCCAAAACTTGCTTCTCCAACAGTAGCCACGTCTGTGTTCTGAAAGCCAGTGTTCTGTAGTGGTTAGAGTTTCTGATCAGGATTTTGGAGACCCAGATTCAAATCCCCATTCTGTGGTGGCAGGGCCAGCTCACCCACTAGACAAACTAGACTTTTGCCTAGGGCACTGGGCCATGGCCCCTGGAGGTGGGCGCTGAAAGGCCCTGCCGCCCTCCCCCTGCCCCACTCGGCTGCGCCCCCTCCTCCTTGGGTGCCGTGGGGCTTTTGCTTCTCAGCTCCCTGCAGGCAGGCTCTCCGGAAGGCACACCACGAGGAGGCTCCAGTGCGGGTGGGCGGGCTGGCACACAAGCTGAGGCGCACAACTCTGAGGCGGCGAGTTGGGCAGGCGTCGAACTCAGTGGCCTCCTGAGGGGGCTGTTGGAGGCTCCTAGCATCACGGGGCCGAGGTGAGGAGTGGAGGTGGTGCTTTGGGGCTGGGGTGTTGCTGGCTAGCTGGGGTGTCGCTGGCCACATTCCCAGGCGTACACTCCTCTGGCCTGTTTGCACCCTGTGGGCTTCTTCGGCACCCAGGCAGGAATGAGGGGGAGGTGGAGGGAGCCCCCCCGCATCCAACTGATCGCCGGCTCCACACCACTTCAACACCATGAACAGCTCCTTCCTGAGTTACCAGGAGCGTGGGGAGGGGAGAAGGGAAGCTTCTGCTCCACAGCGCATTCTGACTGTTCGTTGCTCCTCGCAGTGGGATTGCCCTTGTGAAGAGTGAGCCAAGCATCCAGTTGGGAGAGGGGCTTCCCCTGTCCCTCGCGTAGCTCTTTTTTAAAAATTGCACCAGCCCATTGCAAAGCCTCGGGGGGGGGGGGGTCCCTCCAGGGCGGGAGCAGCTTCGCTGCCAGTGCCCAAGATCTGGGCTGTGTCACTCGGTTGTGCACTGCTGTCTGCTGGAGTGGCAGGAGGAAACTTGGTGGGCTTTCAGGCCAAACCGGCTTTTGTCTCGGGAATGATGGGGGAGGGGGGAGAGGCTGGGAAGCCTTCTCATCCCCTGCCACCTGGAGCACCACTGGCAACACCTCATTGTTGCATATGCCTTCCAAGGTGGAAGTCACCAGTCCGGGTGGCTTGACTGCTGCAAGGTGCCTCATCACAAGGCTGGCCCAGGAGGAGGGTTAGCGGCAGCTCATACATGGGGGGGGGGTGCCACAAGACAACCTCACCTGAGGTGGCGCCACAAGCTAGCCCCACCTAGGGCACAAAAAAACCTTGGGCCGGCCCTGCGTGGTGGTGCTCACTGCGTGACCTTGAACCAATCACACACGCTTAGTGTAATCTATCTCATGGAGTGAGAATGAGTTAAGCTGCTTTGGGTTTTCATTGTGGAGAAAGGAGGGGTATGCCACATGTGACAACGACCCTCTGTGGCCCGCGATGGGGCAAGTTTAAGTCGGACACCCAGGAGACGTGGAAGCTTACTCCATGGCTGCACAGAGGGAGCCGATATGACCAGCCTTGAGGACCATGGCTCTGAGAGGAGGGAGATCCAGTGCATTGCGGGCCGGGTGAAGACGAATAGTTTGTGGGCCTCTGACTGGAATTACTGGAAAGGTCCTATGGGGACATGATGAAAAAAGTGGAGGAATTGCTACTGAGCATCCCACAGATTGTAGCCGAGGTGGTGCAACATGAAATCTGTCACCAGCAATGGCAGCAGCCAGCTGCAACCCACTCCAGGGGTTCCAGCAGTACCGGGGGTTCTGGGGCAGCAACTGGCTCTGCCATCCCCCCTTCCCCCCAGAGACCAAGCGCCGGAGCCTCGACCCCAGGATGTGCCGGAGGTACACAAGCCAACTGAGCTACTGGATGCTACATTCGATGGGACACCCGAGAAACTGCCATTCTTTGTGGTGCGGGCCGAGAAGTTCATCACCAACTGGGGCCATCTGTTCCCCACCGAAAAGGTGATGGGGCAGTGGACTGGTATGTGAGCCTCCATAATTTGGAGGGTCCTGAACTCGAGCAAGTGGACGAATTCATGTGGGCTCTCCGTGCGCAGTACGAGGAGCCGAACATGAGTGAACGCATGCGCGCCTACAAGCAAGGTAAGAAGATGGTGTATGAATACACCGAATAGTTTCAAAAGGTACCCATGAAAATCCAGAGATGGCCGGATGGCATGATGGCTGAGCAGTACCGGCTGGGTCTGCACCCCGAGATTTGTGAGACGGTCCTGTGTAGTGTTCAACCGGTGTCCCTCCATGCCTGGATGTGGGAAGCGGCTGACGTGGAGAATCACCTGAGGACCATCCACATAGACAACGTAGCCACCCTGGGAAAGGTTGGACCACCAATGGTCAAACCCAAGACCCCTAAACCCAAAGAGGGCTTGCGGGACCTGCGCATGAAGCAAGATTTGTGCCTGAGATGTGGCAAAGCGGGTCACTTCGCTGCCACCTGCCTGGGCGGGGGAGCCCCGACAGTTCCCAGGAAGGAGCCAGAGAAAAAGCGGGTGGACACACCGGCATGGAAGAATGTGGCCCGACCTAAGTTCCAACGAGCTCTGCAAGCTGAAGTTCCAGCAGAGGAGATGGACATGAGTAGTGATGAAGAAGACGAGCCAGCAGGAAAAGGGCAGGACCTGCTGTGAACAGCGCAGAGTAGCAGATCCCTACTCCCAAGGCACCAAAGACAGTGAGCAATTACCCCCCCTTCTTTGTGACTGTGACTATAATGAACCCCGAAGTCGGAACTCATGTCAGGGTATGGGGATTGATAGAGTCTGGGTGTGGACGGAACTTAATCAACCCTTCCTTGGTTACGGGGCTGGGGGCCAAGGTGGTAAAACTCCTGGACCCCATTGTTTTTACCCAAATGGATGGGTCAGCAATGAAAGAACCTTGCAAGTATGAGACTGTGCCTTTACATGTAGGGGTGAGAAGCCATTGGGAACACCGGCCGTTTGTCATCACCCAGGCAGTGTGATTCCCCCTGGTGTTGGGCAGCCCGTGGCTACACAATCATGACCCGTACATCCTGTGGGACAAGGGCAAGGTCCAATTCATCTCTCCCAAGTGTCAGGCTCACGCATGGTCTGCAGGGTGGGGGCCCCCTCCTCCAGAGGAACTGGTGTGAGCATGCCTGGTGTTAAGTCGTGCGCTTAACAAAGGATGAAGCTCAACATGGCGTTTCAATCAGTCGATTCACTATCAGTATTTACACAGTTCACATAGCAGTTATATACAATGCAATACATAACAAATCCCTCCCCCCTAAGCAAAAACATTAGGAACAATCGTAATCGCTTAAGTAGGTGGGCACTCTGCGCACTCGCTGAGACCTCCGTGGCGTAGGAGGTTCAGGGCACCTTAGAATTGGAGGCCCTCGGCTTGACTCACTCTCGAGTGGGTCAGGAACGCTACCATCCCTTGCAGTGGGTCCAAGAGTAGGGGTCTGCCCTCCCTCAGGGACAGTACTGGGCTCGGCAGGCTCGGCAGTACTCACCTCCGGCAGAGGTATGGGATGGTTGTCTGGGTCCGGTAGCTCGGTTGGCTGCGAGGTGGGGCGGCCAGTCGCCCACCGCTGCCTCAACTGGTCGCGGCAGGCTCGTCAGTACTCACCTCCGGCAGAGGTATGGGATGGTTGTCTGGGTCCGGTAGCTCGGTTGGCTGCGAGGTGGGGCGGCCAGTCGCCCAC
>NW_015177035.1:502462-507325 GCF_001447785.1 Gekko japonicus | reverse complement strand
GGCTTGTTCGCTGCTCTGCATACCCGGGCAACATGCCCCCGCTTCCCGCATGACCGGCAGTCGAGGTCTCTTGTCCAGCAACGCTCGCGCCGATGTTTCCCGCCACAGCCGACGCATGCTGAGCCCTCGGTAGTTTTCCGTTGGGTCCGCTTGGACGCTCCCGCCTTTACCGCGCAGACGTCGTCATCAGAGTCGCCGCTTGCGTCGCTGGCCCTCTGTTGGTGGACGCGTTGATCAGCTGTGGCGACCCGTTGTCTCACTTCCCTGGTTGATCTGTCAGCAGCTTCCGCGGCGACAGCCTCAGCATAGGCGATGGCCCACGTCAACGTAGTTCGTGCGAATAGGCGTTGCTGCAGTCGCTCGTCTCTCAGCCCACAGACGAGGCGATCACGGAGGGCCTCCTCCACATTCCCGAAGTTGCAAGGCCGTGCTGCCTTGCGAAGAGCTGCAACGTACTCAGCTATGGACTCGTTCGCATTCTGACCCCGCTTGTAAAAAGCGTGCCTGCAGGCGATTTCTGACGGCTGTGGAGAAAAATGTGATTTCAGCTTGTCTGTCACATTTTTAAAGGATACGGATTTGAGGTCGTCTGGTGCCACCAGTGACCGGGCGATGTCAAAAACGCTCTTTCCACACGAGCTGAGTAGAGTCGCCCTCTTCTTCTCCTCCGTCGTGATGTCATTCGCCTCCAGATGGAACTCAAACCTCGTGAGGTAAGAGTCCCAGTCTTCAGTAGTCGGGTCGAAGCATTCGAACTTCTGGCTGCTCGCGGCCATCGTTATGCGCACAGGCGGAGCCACCAGAGCGGGTGGAACCTGTGGCTGGCCGGCCTCGGCGATTTCCTCGTTGTCCGACATGGGGTCTGCTCTAGCGGGGCTGCCTACCCGCACTAGTATCCCATCCTCGTCGCCAATTTGTTAAGTCGTGCGCTTAACAAAGAGTCGGAGAGTGATTCAGCAAGAATTGCGGTTTATTCTTCAGCTTAGTTACGATCGCCAGCCAGAACCATCATTCGAACCACTCGAGCCGAAGGACAAGCACTGGCTGCTCTGTATTTAAACATTCCCGGCTAGTGTAGCCACACCCCCTGTACAAATAACAACCTATGAGGTTGAAGATATAATGCCCAATCACAAGCGGTCCCGCTTTACAGTGTGATTGGTAGACACTCTCTGGGCTAGGGCTCCTATTGGTTACATTAGGATCCTAGCCCAGGATGAAGCTCAACATGGCGTTTCAATCAGTCGATTCACTATCAGTATTTACACAGTTCACATAGCAGTTATATACAATGCAATACATAACACCTGGCCAGTTAGATCTTATTCCCCCAGAGTATCGGGACTTGGCCAGGGTTTTTGAGGAGGAAGAAGCTAACAAATAGCCACCCCACTGGCACATGGATTGTGCTATAGAACTGATCCCCAAGCACAAGTTGCCTAAAGGGAAACTGTATGCAATGAGCCCCAGTGAAAAAGTGGAGCTGCGAAAGTTCATTGACAAGAATCTGGCTTGGGGTTTCATTCGCTCTGCGTCATCCCTGTTTGCAGCCCCTGTGCTTTTCAGGAAGAAAAAGCACGGGGGGTTGAGACTCTGCACTGACTATAGGGGCTTGAATACAGTTTCCACTATGAACACTTATCCTCTCCCCCTCATCAAGGACCTCTTGGCTGAGACAGCTAAGGGGAAAATCTTTTCCAAACTTGATCTCCGGGATGCGTATTTCAGGGTGAGGATTAAGGAGGGGGACGAGTATAAGACTGCATTTAACACTCCACTGGGCCAGTTAGAGTACTGGTTGATGCCCTTCAGTCTGCAAGGGGCTCCCGGGTCTTCATGAATCTTATCAAAGAAGTGTTGCACAAGCACCTGTTCAAAGGAGTCATTGTTTATCTAGATGACAGCTTGCTGTACTCCCCCGACAAATCATCCCACATGAAATTGGTGCGTGAAGTGTTGCGCACATTGCAAAAGCACAAAGTGCTTGCCAAACTCTCAAAGTGCTAGTTCCATTGTACCGAGATTGATTTCCTAGGCTATCACATCTCCCCCAGGGTGTTGGAAATGGACCTGGCCAAGGTGCGGGATGTATTGGGATGGGAGCTGCCTCACACCCGGAGGCAGCTTCAAGCGTTCCTCAGATTTGCCAATTGCCCCAGGAATCTTCCAAAATCTAATGGACTCTCTTCTTAAATGAATTCCCAGGGTCCAGCCCTTCTTTGACGACATTCTGATTGCTGCTCCCATGGAAGAGGACTTCGCCAGCAGGCTGCGCACTGTCCTGCAGCGATTCCAGGAGGCTGGCCTCAAGGTGAAGCAGGAGAAGTGCCTCCTGGGTGTTCCACGGGTCGAGTTCCTAGGGTTCTCCGTGGACACTGACGGCATCCATCCAGCCCCTGACAAGGTACGCGCCGTTGTCAATGCTCCCGCATCAACCTCCAAGCAGGAGCTTCAGGCATTCTTGGTGCTGATGAACTTTTATCACTCTTTCCTGCCCCACAAAGCTGCACTCGCAGAACCACTTCACTGCCTCCTCGACAAGAAGGCCCCATGGGTCTGGAGCTACAAACAAGCTGTGGCATTCAGGGCCATCAAGGAGCTGCTCCCCTCCAATGCAGTCCTGGCCCACTTCGATGAGTCGCTGCCCGTCATCCTCGCTTGCTATGCTGCTCCATATGGTGTTGACGTTGTCCTTGGACACCAGCTGCTGGACAGCAGGGAGGTCCCTTATTACTCCCATACCCTGTTTTCAGCCGAGCGCAACTACGTACAAATTGATAAGAAGGCTATGGCGGTCGTCGTGGGGGTGAAGAAATTCCATGATGGTGGTGACGGACAACGGAACAGCCTTCACCTTGGGGGAGTTCCAGGAGTTTTTGGGCCGCTACCTCATCCATTACGTATGCTCTGCGCCCTTTCACCCGGCCACCAATGGACAAACAGAGAACATGGTATGGACCACAAAGGAGTCCCTCATGTGTATGATCCATGGTGACTGGGACCACAGACTCGCAGCCTTCCTTTTCGGCCACTATGTGACTTCAAGCACCACCATAGACCACAGCCTAGCAGAACTCCTCATAGGCAGGTGCCTAACTACCCAACTGGACAGACTGCACCCAGATCAAGCTCCCAAGAATCGCCCATTGCCGGAGAGCCAGGAAGCGCCCAGAGGTTTTTTCCCCGGCGACTCCATCTACACAAGGAACTTTTCCAGCAGTCCTGCCTGAGTCCCTGCCAAGGTCATCAGAGTCACTGGACCTCTGTCTTATGAGGTATCGACCGATGATGGACAGGTCCTTCGAAGACACATTGACCAGCTCTGCCACCATCTCCTTCCTGCAGAGCAGGAGCCACCATCAGCAGTCGCAGGAGACAATGAGGTGGGCCCATCGTGACCACAGGAACCAGAGACTACAAGGGAGTTCCCGCTGGACAGTGCACTAGCTGACCAGGTGACCAGGGACTTCCTGCAGCACCAGACCAGGATCCAGAGACCACGCCTCCTCAGAGAGAGCTCCGACGTTCAACCTGGGAATGGCGCAAACCAGCATATCTGAGAGACTTTGTGTGTTAAGGTGTTTTGGAACTTAGGGGGGAGGGGTGTTGTGTACTGAGCATGGGTCCTCCCTGAGTTAGTATCCGAGACTGGCTGAGCTTGTTGCTCAGGAACAATAGCTTGCCAGGATTCTGGAGGGGACTAATAGGGAAATAATGTTATGTAAATAGCCTATCATTGGTAGTGGGGTGTGTTTGGGTGTGGTGCTTGCATGCTATTTAAACAGGGTGGTAACCCTGGAGTTTGTCTTGTAGTGTTCCTGAAATCACTTAATAAAGTAGAGCTGTTCACTGTAATGCATCTTGGACCCAGTCTTTAATAGGCTACATCATGTATTTTGTTCTCAAATGGTCGCAACCCTTGGAGAAATTTTGATACATTGTGTGAAGGCACTATTGACCATGTAAGCCAGCCCTCAGAGTTGCAAGGAAATCCATCATTTAGTTCATCAGACTTCCTTTATAGAGATAAGAACACCTAAACCTCAAGCACGAACCTGTTCTTTAGTGTAGGAAGTTTCAATATAGCCTAGAGACACTTAAAAGGACTGACATAATTGTGAATCACATTCAGCTTGTTACCCGTTACAATCTTTTTTGAAATAATAAAAAGTATGCATCTTTTATAAACTGACATGTATTTTTGGTATATCTGTTTCTATATTACTTTTACAGCATGAATATAGTGTAATGGTTAACAATTCTGCTGTTATCTTACCATTGTCTTGATAAAGACTCTGAATTCTCCATTACCAAATCCTTCTTTTCCTTTAACTGTGTAGATTAAGATCCAAAGCTTCTCTTTTACGTTCTCCCTTGCTAGATATTCAGTCAAAGCCTGGGGGTGGAGAGGAACTAAGCACACAACGTATCTGTTTTGTCATTAATGCAAGAAAACTGCTGCGGAAAATGAAACATTGGATTTGCTGCGAAACTGAGATGCTATCATTTCCATTTGCATTCATAATTTTTTTGTTTGGTTTGTAAAATAGGACATTCTAATTTGTTTAAAAGAAAAAAAGTTCCACATAAATTGATTGTGATCAAGACTGAGAAAAGCAGCAGCAGCATATGAGAAAGTAGCCTAGGACATGTGTTTCCTGCTTTCACTGAAAAGGCAAGACTGCCCAACAAATGTATACCTTAGGCTGCCACCCGCTGGTAACTCTAGGAAAAGGGCCTCCAGGAGAGGCTTCTCTTCTAGTACATTCTTTTAAGATCTCTTTTCCAACCAGTGTGCTACCTTTCACTCTCTTTCAACTTTGGCTTGTATTAGTTCTTCTGCTTCCACTTAAGAAAGTCCCC
>NW_015177035.1:498881-502414 GCF_001447785.1 Gekko japonicus | reverse complement strand
TGGATTTCTATTAAATGATAATGAAACCTTGAGAACTGTTCAGTTTGCAATGAGCTATGGCAAGCATCTGAATGGTTGCTTGAAACTGGAATAAATCCCACAGTTTAGGCTAGATCTGATATTCATGTTTCCCAGTCAACTGCTTTATCAACTCAGCTAAACATGTGTAAGGTAAGTATGTGTAAACAATAAAGTAAACTTCTCTAATGTAGTATTTTCTACGTGAAGGCTTTGTTCATAAAGAAAATTTCAGAATATTTGTGCCTATTTTGGACAAAAAACAAAGAATGTATAGGTCAATTTCCAATGAACCTAGAGATTTTGGGGGTGTGACCTGAGGAGGGTGGGGTTTGGGGAGGGGAAGGACTTCAGTGTCATAGTTTAGTGCCATAGAGCCCACCTTCCAAAGTGGCCATTTTCTCCAGGTGAACTGATTTCTGTCACCTGGAGATCAGTTGTAACCCCAAGAGATCTCCAGCTACCACCTGGAGGATGGCAAACCTAGCTTAAGTCTGTCATTGCCCTGCAGACTGGTGAAGCCACCAACTGAGTCCAAAGCAACTAACTGAAGATTGGGAGGGTTGGCTTGCTCCCAATGTGCCTAGACAAGTACAACCCTCATCTCTCCTCCCGCTTTCATTTGCTGACATGCAAGCATCTTCTACAGCAGACACTGAATTTTTTTTCCATGTGTGTGTGGGGAAATGTTGCCTACCCCAGATATACAACACATGTGAGAGAACTGGTGAGCTATAAACGGACCAAATTGGAAGCCTTTATCTCAATGTCTCCATTTTGTTATATTAATGATGCTTAGAATCCAGAGTTCAAGATCTCATTTTTTAAAATGTGTTCTACAGAACTTTATGTCTGTAATTGTAGAGATCAAGACCCCAAGAGGAATAGCAATGAGTTCAAGAAAGTACTTAAGTGGATACCAAAAACGCAGACTCAAGGAGAAACGATCTGATAAAATTTCTAAATGTCAAAAATTATCAAACTATTTTACAATGTCAAGTCAAACTTTGTCAACACCTACAGCTGAAACAAGCCAAGCAAGCACCAGTGAAGCCAGAGATGGTGCACAAACAGTAGGAGCTCTTTCTAGCAATCATCAACCCACTGACACTTTTGATACAGATGACAATCACAGTGGTCAACATGAAAATACCATGGAACAAGAAGAGACAGAGCAGAAACAGGAAACAGGAAGCAAATTCAGTGATTTCAAAGAATACAGTGACCTCACAAACTGGCCCATAACAGTTGATAATGATTTTATACGGAATTGTTTAATGCAAGACATCAGTTAGCAAAACATCAGGTCCCCCCCCCCCCGATGTTGTATATATACCGAATCCAGCAAGGTTTACAAGGAGCAGACTGTGGTGAGATCCTGGTTAGTTTACTCAAAGAGCAAAGGCTGTATATACTGTTCTGCTTGCAAACTTTTTTCTAAATGCCAAACATTACTTACAACAGGTGGGTTTTCTGACTTGATGAAGGTACTCAGAACTCTGGAGAATCATGAAGACAGCATGGAACATAAGAGAGCAATGTTGTGTTGGATAACAAGAAAGTCAATAAAAACACTGTGGATCAGCAACTTATGGAACAGATGAGAAAAATAATCAGTACTATTTTGAAGTACTGAAAAGAGTTGAAGCTGTTATAAAGTTTTTAAGTGAAAGAGGTTTAGCATTTAGAGGTCATGAGGAGAAGTGGGGCTCACCAAACAATGGAAACTTCATGGGGGCCATTGAACTTATTGCAGAGTTTGACCTATTTTTACATGAACATCTTGAGAAATGTAAAAATGAAAAAGTAAATATTACTTACCTATTCAAATCTGTGTATGTAGAAATGATAGAAATCATGGGGAAACATGTGCAAGATGAAATTGTGACTCAAATGCTACTCTATTATTGGTTTTTTAAAACATTTTTATTATTTTCTAAAAAGAGAGAGAGAGAGAGAAAGAGAGAGAGAGAGAGAGAAAGTGCATATACCAACCATAAATTCTATACAACAACTCATTATACAGCAATTTTCACTTATCCCTGTGTTCATCTCTGACCAGTCATTACCTATTGGATTTATCACTTGTATATTTTACTTTACCCAGTTTTAAAGTATATTATTTACTGTTAAATACCACAACAGCATATTATCTTATCTCTAATATCACTAATAATTCATACACATAATTTCTGACCAACCTTTAGCACTTTGTAACTTGGGGTCGCGAAGAGTTGGACTCGACTAATTTGAGGCGTATCAATTACTCCTAAACTACACATCAAAATAACTTCTAATCTGTTGGCATCCATAAAACAAAACAAAACAAAATGACACAGAAAAAAGACAATATCAAAAAAAATTGTCTTATACAGATATGCTCTGATACCTCAACAGTCCTTAATCTCATTTCTCCTTCCCAATTGGAATTATATTTATAACATACAACTTAACTTTGTCACATATCAGTATATATTCTTTACTGTCAACATTATACCATACTTTCCACTTACGTCTATATTCATTTATAATCAACCTATCTCAATTAAAGTAATATTTTATCCCCTTTACATTACCCATTTCCCAAGTATAGTGTTTGCCATTGAACAACTTAACAACATATTTCTTGTCTAAGGAGAACAAAGGAAGAAAAACAAAGAAACAATCTATACCAAATCAAATCTTTGAGAGATACTTAAAATATAGACCAGAATTCATTTCATTTATACATATATATCCCCTCTAATCAATTTTTAATGATTAAATTTATAACCTACAACTTTGACGTTACCCTCTTTCTACAGGAAAATAAAAGAAAAAAGAAAAAAAGAAACTAGAATCAGCACAGCAAGATATTTTCTTATCTACTCCATTTCAGAAATTATTTCCTCATAATCAATCCTTAATTTCATTTCTCATTCAAACTATCGCCAAATAATACCTATTTATCTGGGGGGAGGGGGTGAACTCCTTAAAAACATACAGAATTCATTTATCAGTACCTTAAAATATTAATCCTTAAATTCATTTATCATTCAAACAGCCCTCAAACTTAACCAAAAGAAATACAAATATTACTACCTCCAATCATATATCTTGATTTTCTTCCTATAGGTCTGTAATTTTCTTTTCTTCACAAGCATGACCACATGTCTAATTTCTTTGAACAATTTCACAATCTTATTATCTCTAATAGTTTGCCATTTGCTGTCTTATGCTTCCCCCCCCCCGTTTCCTTCTTTCTATAAGCCAAAGTTTTTGAAAGCCTCTTTTTACCGACTTAAGCTTCACATAACCCATTCCCTTCATTTTCTTTTGGCTTGTTCTCTCTCTTCCCATTTTTTGTGAATACCTTTTACGAACTTCCTCTTTTTCCGTCCAATTTTTATGTAATTTCTTCTTGTCTCCTTTTGGTTACGCTTCTGTTCGTTATAGTTTTCCAACTTTATCCTGGGAAGGGACTGTTTATCCAAAGCCAGTTTCTCTTGATACAAAGTCTCTTCCTCTGCACCCTC
>NW_015177035.1:471899-498296 GCF_001447785.1 Gekko japonicus | reverse complement strand
GTTTTTTCTTGCCTTGTTAGCCGCCCTGAGCCCTACGGGGAAGGGCGGGGTATAAATTTAATAATAAATAAATAAATAAATAAATAAATAAATTAAAAGCAGATATAGTTTGTCCCCAAGAGACGCATATAGAGAGGATGTTAAGTACTTGTCTAATAGAAAGTTGGGAATTGCATTCATTGCCGCTGATATATAAAAAAAGAGAGGAGTAGTGACTTATATCAAAGGACATATACATGCAGAGCTGTTTTATACATCAGAAGATGGAAGAATAGTAGCAACAATTATAAGCAGAAAAGGGAAAGAAACATTACTAGTTAATATTTATGCGCCGAATCAAAAACGGGAGAACTTTTATAAAGAATTACAGGAAGTACTAAAAATGAAAGACTTTGAAAACATTTGTATATTGGGAGACTTTAATGGAGTGTTAGATCCAGACTTCAATAGGAAAAGTTTAAGCAAAACTAATCAATCAGGATCTATGCTACCAAAAATATTTATACAGACTGCAGATGAATATAATTTGCTGGATGTATGGAGAACGAAAAATATAAAGAAGAAAGACTTTACATTTTATTCGTCATGCCATAGATTGACATGGTTTGGGGAACATTAGGAATGTTCAATGAGTTAATAGATATTGAAATATTACCAAACACTTTCGCAGATCATAATCCAGTAATAGTATCTTTCAAAGAGAAAAATAAGTGAAGTAGATGTAGGATTAATGTAGGTTTATTTAGAGATCAAGAAATTATAAAGGATCCAGCAATTAGAGTGGCACAAGATACAAAAAGACAGATATTGCTGTGTATGTTCATCAAATTTTCAATTTTCCAAGTTGTATTTTGTTTTTCAGATACATCAAACAACTCAATAAGAACAAAGTCTTCAGAAGAGAAGAAGAAGAAGGACGGACCTTCCCGGGCTTTCTGTAGTCCGTTTCGAACAATATCTTTCTCAGATGTCAATTCATGTTGTCTATAGTGTTCTTACAATTCCAATCTTGACTGTATATGTGGTGTTTACAAAAGTTCAGAAACAGCTGCTCATAGCTCTATTGTCTACCGGTCTCCATTCAGGATTATATGCTTAAGCAAGTGCTACATAGGACCTATTTTAAACATTTCCACATTTCCAATCAACCATACATAATTTGCATAAAAGGAGGTCAACAACCCAAGCTCCTGTGTCCTTAAAGTTAACAACCAATACACACCCAAACCCTTAGTAAATGAAGATGTGCCTCGCCCTAAAGGTTTGTTTCTTTATAGACAGAATTTTTTAGTTTATTCACCCAAGAAACACGATAAATCAAGCGCTGCATTAAGCCCATTCGGTTGTTCAGATTTGAGTCTATAAGTCCAGAATGCCTCTCTTTGTAACAGGACTTTTTTCAAATCTACATTGTTATAAGGCTTGTTTCTGACTACTTCTAATACTAAACATTTGAAGTCATCTGGGGCATGATTGACTTCTATGAAATGCTGAACCATGGGGGCAGTGGGATGTTTATGCCTAATTTTTGATTTATGTTCAAGAATCCGAGTTCTCAACATTCTGGATGTTTGCCCGACGTACCTGCGTTGACAGGAACATATTAAAAGATATATTACTGATTTTGTGGCGCAGGAAGAGAGGTGATTGATCTGTTTCTTTAAGGGTACGTCTGGAAAATCTAATGTGTCAGTTTCTAGCATAGAAGGACACGCAGCACATCTACCGCACCTGCGATGTCCTACCAGAGAATCGCCTTGATGTTCCCTTTTAAAGGCGTCTGCCCTCACTAATTTATCTTTTAAGTTTTGAGTTCGTCTGAATCCTATTCTCAATGGAGTTTGGCATGCCTTAATATCATTTAGTATGTGCCAATGTCTATTAATGATGGTTCTAATCTCCCATGCCCTGGGTGTATAGTTAAGTGCCCAGCTGAACCCACTACTGTCTTCAGACCTTTTTCTATCCTGAAACAACTCCTCTCTATTACGTCTCTCTGCCTTCCACCGTGCCTTATCTATTACCCAAATCGGATACCCCCTCTTTAAGAATTGAGCTGTTAATTTGTCAGCCTCTTTCTTGAAGTCTTCTTCAAACGAAGAATTTCTTTTTACCCTCAAAAACTGTCCGTATGGTAAATTCTGTATTAGGTGTTTAACATGATGCGATTGGTAATGTAGTACGGAGTTCTTATCTGTTTCTTTATGAAACGGGCGAACAGCCAGTTTGCCTTCTCTAGAGAAGACCACAGTATCCAAAAAGTTGACTTCTATAGGGCTAGCATTATAAGTAAATTTAATGCATTCATGTACTGAGTTTAACCACTGGAAAAAAGGCTCTACAATATCAAATTGATCTATAATCAAAAAACAATCATCTATATACCGTTTAAATAAAATAATGTGCTCCCAAAAAGGATTAGTATTAATATTAGTCACCCATTGTTTTTCAAAAGCCCCCATAAATAAATTAGCAACACTCGGTGCAAAAGAACTTCCCATAGCTACACCCTTCACCTGAAAGTAAAAATCTGAACCAAAACGAAAAAAACTCTTTTCAAAAATAATATCAATAAGGTCCAACAAAAAATGTGTAGGGGGATTTTTTGTAGGTCTTTTTTCCAGTGTATTCAAAAGAATAAGCCTTACCTCTTCATGGGGTATATTGGTGTACAAAGATCTCACATCCATAGTCATCAGTGCTGCCCCACTGGGGAAGTCTCTCCCTTCTATGGTTTGAATAAAATGACGAGTATCTTTAATGTACGATGCAAGTTCCACTACAGCTGGTTGCAAAAAGGAGTCAATATATTTAGATAGGGGTTCCAAAAGGGAATTTGTACCCGAAATAATGGGTCTGCACCACAGAGGCTGAGGATTCAGCAACCACTTCAGGTGAAGAGAATTACAACAGGAGGCCTTTTTTAGAACGAAGAGCCAAAACCAGAAGGGATATGGGGTCAACCTATGGGTACAGGAGAGGGAAGAGGAGAGTCTAATAGTCAATTTGTCACAACAGGTACTCACTAAGGAAATGACTGAAGTGTTGAATTTTGGATTGGGGTTTGTCAATGTTCCAATGTATGATGCTTTCCAAACAAGAATAGATATATTCAAACTGATAAGATCCATTAAATTGAAAGTTATGTTTGAGGATTCTGTTTGTAATGAAATCAATCCATTTAAAGTGAAATCGCAGTTTTATCCTGCAATATACCATCCGTCAATTTCGGTCTTTGAACGCCTAGTATTGGAAGACATCAATAGGATGGAGCAAAAAAATAGGCATGTTAGATATAATCTCTCAAAAAAACAATGGCAGGGATTGACGGAGTTGGGAAAAATGGATAACATCATTATTAAAAATGCAGATAAGGGTGGTGCTATTGTCCTCCAGGATAGGGATAAATATCTATGGGAAGCTAACAGACAATTGAGCGATACTGATTTCTATCAAAAAATTGATTATGATCCAACTAATCAGGTATCTAGGATAATTGCAACTACCATCAATGAAGGACTTGCCTTTGATTACATCACTACACAAATAGCTGAATATCTATACAATAAACATTGCAGGACCCCTATCTTTTACATTCTACCAAAAATACACAAACCCGGGAATCCACCCCCGGGCAGACCCATTATTTCGGGTACAAATTCCCTTTTGGAACCCCTATCTAAATATATTGACTCCTTTTTGCAACCAGCTGTAGTGGAACTTGCATCGTACATTAAAGATACTCGTCATTTTATTCAAACCATAGAAGGGAGAGACTTCCCCAGTGGGGCAGCACTGATGACTATGGATGTGAGATCTTTGTACACCAATATACCCCATGAAGAGGTAAGGCTTATTCTTTTGAATACACTGGAAAAAAGACCTACAAAAAATCCCCCTACACATTTTTTGTTGGACCTTATTGATATTATTTTTGAAAAGAGTTTTTTTCGTTTTGGTTCAGATTTTTACTTTCAGGTGAAGGGTGTAGCTATGGGCAGTTCTATTTATATTTCTAGAACTTTTGTAAACACCACATATACAGTCAAGATTGGAATTGTAAGAACACTATAGACAACATGAATTGTATGTATAATTATTCATCTTTATTGTTAAATTAGCAAATTGAGGAATTGTGTTTATGGAGTTGTTACCCCTCATATTTATTGTTCTATAGGACATCTGAGAAAGATATTGTTCGAAACGGACTACAGAAAGCCTGGGAAGGTCCGTCCTACTTCTTCTTCTCTTCTGAAGACTTTGTTCTTATTGAGTTATTTAGAGATCAAGACTTTCTAGGAAAAATCAAGAAAGAGACATCTGAATTTTTTAAAAGAAATATTCAACAAGATATGCCAATTAGAATAGTTTGGGACACTTTCAAGGCATTTCTGAGAGGGTGTTGCAATAATCAAGAAGCATGGAAAAATAAGCAAAGGAAAAAGAAATATGAAAATATATGTAACCAGATTAAACACGAAGAAAATAAAATGAAAAATAATGTTGGAATTGCAGCGACAACAACAAAGATAAGAATTTTACAACATGAAATGAATGTGATGTTAACCCAAGAAATTGCAAAGAAAATTGAATATACTAAACACTATTTTTTTGAGAATGCGAACAAGCCAACAAGATGGCTGGCATATAAACTTAGAAAAGAGAGATAAAAAAATAATAGTCAAATTGAAAAATTAAAAAGGTGAAGTTAAATATGACACTCTTGAAATACAGAAAATAGTGGAAAGTTTTTATAAAAAGTTATATCACCAGGAAGTGCAAAACCCATATCAAATAGGAAAATATTTAGATCAACATAATAAAGATAAATTCAATGAAGAGCAATAGCAGATGTTGAATCAACCTATCTCTATGTGTGAAGTTACAGAAACATTAAAAAAAACAGAAGAAAAAGAATGCCCCGGGTCCAGATGGAATCCCGGCAGAGATTTATCAAATACTTGAAGATCAGATTAGTTTTCCACTAAAAGACTTGTTACAGCAAATAGGAGAGACTGGGGAAATACCAGAGACATGGAACTCAGCAGTTATAACTTTGATTCATAAGCCAAACACAGAAAGAGACAAGGTTAAAAACTATAGACCAATCTCCTTACTAAATGCAGATTATAAAATATATGCTAATATATTAGCTACCAGACTAAAAAAGATATTAGGACAAAAATACACACTGATCAAACAGGATTTCTTCCTAAGAGGCAAATGAAAACAAACTTGCGAACGGTGATTAATGTCTTAGAATACTATGAACAACATCCTGAGAAACAAATGGTGTTAATGTGCCTAGATGCTGAGAAAGCATTTGATAATCTATCATGGAAATTTCTGATACAAAAACTCAAATTATGGGATCCTGGAGACATGTTTTTGGAAATGATTCTAGCAATTTATAGAAAACAATACACACAGATTATAGTAAATGGAAAATTAACTCAAGTCATAGAAATTCAAAAAGGAGTAAGACAAGGATGTCCACTGTCCCTTTTGCTCTTTATATTGGCATTAGAAACTCTTAACAAAATAGTGAGAGAGAATAGTCTAATTAAAGTTTCGAAAGTAATGGGGGAAGAATATAAATTACAGGCATTTGCGGATGACCTGTTACTCATTATAAAAAATCCCATTAAGTCTATAACAGCCTTGTTGGGAGTGATCAAAGAATACGGGTATGTGGCGGGATTAAAGATCAATATAAGTAAAACTAAATTATTGGCTAGGAATTGTTGTCAAAAAACATTGCAAGACATACAAGCATTACCCAATATGGAAATAGTTTAAAAAATTAAATATTTGGACATAATTATATCTAATAAATGTAGTACACTAATGGAGGACAATTACAATAAGCTGCTAAATGAAATTAGAAAAGATCTAAATGGAAAGACCTACATATCTCAATGATGGGAAAGATAGCGACACTAAAAATGAACATCCTACCAAGATTCTTATTTCTAGCACAAAATATACCTATAGTTTAAAAAGTACAATACTTTGAAGAATTTGATAAAATAACTAGACTTTTTATTTGGGCTCCAAAAAAATCAAGGATAAAATGGAAAATAATGCAAGAAAAGAAGGAAAGGGGGTGGATTTGGAGTACCAAATTGGAGGTTGTACTACCAAGCGGCAGCTTTAAATTGGATAAGGGATTGGTTAGTATTGGAAAACACTAGATGTTTGGCATTAGAAGGTTTTGATTTATGTATGGGATGGCATGCTTACATTTGGTATGGTAAGGATAAAATTCATGCCAACTTTCAACAACATGCCTTAAGAGGACCACTGCTTAAAATTTGGAATAATATGAAAGAACCCTATTATTAAAAAGCACCTTTATGGGTATCTCCATTAGAGGCATTTGTTAGGCCTTCACTAATAACAAAGATTCATAGAGGAAAATATGACATTTTACTAGATAAAAAGAAGAAACTGACAGACGGGGAAGTTTTAGCAGATCAACATAATATTAGGCTTTCTTGGTGGGAAATTAATCAATTAAGATCAAGATATGATAAAGATGTAAAAGTTGGGTTTGAGGAAAGTAGAAATGAATTAGATAAGATTTGGTTATCATCGAATGACAAACTGATTCAGAAATTATATAATTGGCTACTTGAGGAGGCTATGCTGGAAGAGATGGTGAAAACCTCAATGGTGTCTTGGATGCAGGACTTAGGACATAAAATAAATTTGGAAGAATGGCATAATGTATGGAAAAAACTGAAAATCCTAAGAGCAGTATCTTATAAAGAAAATGTATATAAAATGCATCATAGATGGTACTGGTCTCCAGACAGAATTTCAAAATGTCAAAAGGATATATCTAATACATGCTGGAAATGTAAGTCTAATGTAGGTACCTTCTACCATATGTGGTGGAGATGCCAAGAAGTGCAAAAATATTGGAAAATGGTTCAAAATATAATTGAGGAAATTATGAATGTAAAAGTAAATTTAATTCCGGAAATATATTTATTGAATATAATATCAGGTGATAATTACACACGTAGAGAACAGTATATTCTGTTGCATATCTGTACAATCTCAAGGATATTATTAGCAAAATATTGGAAGACAAATAGAATACCCTCCCGAGAAGAAATAGCGTATAAATTGTTAGAAGTAGTAGAAATGGACTAGTTACAAGCACAAGTATGTGGGACTAAAGAGAAAGTAGTTGCGCAAAGATAGTCAAAAGTTAAACTATGGATTAAAAATAATGTATAAAGGACTCGAAGTATAGAAAATATATGATATATGTATATGTACTTAATATAAAAAACTAATAAATAGATTTTTAAAAAAAGAATTGGTGAACAATTCTGAAATTGATGAGGACAATATTAAACTTATAATATAGCATTGCAAAGATGATATTGACCATAAATTAGTAAATGAGTGTTACCAGTTCAAAGAATATTTACACCTGAGGAAATCCCAGAACACAGAAGAAAACATCTAAAATGCAATGCACAGAAGTTCTTCATCTTATTTATGAGCAACACCTGCTTGAAGTGTTCCCTAATATTACTACTGTGCTTAAGCTTTACTTGACAATGCCTATCACAAGCCGTGAAGCAGAAAGGAATTTCTCAAAACTTTCCTTTATAAAGAACAAATTTCGATCTACCATGAAGAAGAAGAAGAAGAAGAGATTGGATTTATACCCCGCCCTTCACTACCCAAAGGTGTCTCAGAGCAGCTTACAAACTCCTTTCCCTTCCCCTCCCCACAACAGACACCCTGTGAGGTGGGTGGGGCTGAGAGAACTCTGACACAAACTGCTCTTTTTCAAGGACAGCTGTGCCAGAGCTTGTGGCTGACCCAAGATCACATCAGCAGGTGCCAGTGGAGGAGTGGGGAATCAAACCCGGTTCTCCCAGATTAGAGTCCGCACACTTAACCACTACACCAAACTGGCTCTGACTGAAGAACGCTTAAATTCTTTATGCATATTGTCTGTAGAAAATGGCATTGCAAGGCAGCTCTCATATGACAAAACTGTATGGGAATATGTTGCTAGAAAAAACAGAAAAAGGAGTATTTTGTAAAATGTGCTTCATGTATTCTCATAGTTGTCTAAAATAAAATATATTAACTGTGGTCATTGCTATGTTTTATTTCATCATTCTGTGATGCATCATGCATGTATATGTTACCCTAATTTTCATCCCCCATAACTTGAAAACTATAAGGCATAGCCTAGGACATTTTTATTCACACAAGTGACTTTGACATGTAAGATAAACTAGTACAGCAGTTTTAATCAAAATCTGAGATGTAGCGGTTAATATTTTTTTAAAATGTGGTGATCTGCTGTGGAATAACCCCACTGAAGAAGATAACAGCAGTTACCCAGACGTTCTTGCTGGTGGGAAGGGGCTCACTGTATGGCCCATTTTCAAGGGCTCCACCCCAACACCCTGTTCTCTGCCATTTGAGCCTTGAGATCCTTGCAAGGGCAGCAAGGCCCTTTAGACCTTGTTGGATGTTGCCCTATTGTTGCCCTATTGTTGCTAGTTGCTAGTTGTTATAATAATCCAACCATGAAGTTACAAAAGTGTGGATTAGCATGGCCAGGTCAGGGAGGCCCTTTCTGCACTCGCATTTTAATCCATGTTCACTGTGGGGTCCTCCAAGCAATTCTGCACTAAATTCTTTTTATTCCAGGTTTTTTCCCCATTCTGCATTCTGCAGTAATTTCAGTGGACAGCCCAGTTTCAGCTTGCTGTTGCTGTTATTTGGATGCTGTGGTTAAATTGCCTGAACTCAAACAATGAGAAAATCTGGAGTGGCAGGCAAATGTGGAAAGGATAAAAGTCTAAGAGGGGAAAGAGCTGGTAAACCAGATACAACTGCTAGATAATACTGTGCCAGTCTGGTTACTGTGCCAATCTGCTTTCCAAACAGCAAGGCTGGGTCTATGAGCACACTCAGGCTCTTCTTCTCTGCAAATGCCAACTCCACTTTATCCAAAGCAAGCAGACCTAATCAATGCATACTTTTGTCTTTGTCAAATTCAAATTAATGATTCAGAGATGAGGTTTAGATAAAGAGAAATAAAGATGGGTGCCATCTAAATATTGACAACATCCAACCCTGAAACACCAGATGATCTTATTCAGTGGTCTCCAATGCATGTTGAAGAGCATGGGTGACAAAATGGAACTCAACAAAACATAGTCAGGATACGGGATGATCTTGACAGGCTGGAAAACTGAGATAAAACAAACAACATGAATTGCAATGGGGATAAATGTAAAGTTCTGCATTTAGGTAGGAAAAATCAAATGCATAATTATAGGATGGGGGAGACTTGTCTTAGCAGTAGTATGTGCAAAAACGATTTAGGTGTTACTAGACCATACACTGAACATGAATCAACAGTGGATGTGGTAGCTAAAAAGGCAAATGCCATTTTGGGCTGGATCAACAGAAGTATAGTGTCCAGATCACACAAAGTGATGGTATCATTTTACTCTGCTCTGGTTAGACCTCACCTAGAGTATTGTGTTCAGGTTTGAGCACCACAATTTAAGAAGAATATAGACAAGCTGGAACCAGTGTTCCCTCTAAGCTGAGTTAGTGTGAGCTAGCTCACAGTTTTTTAGCCACCAGCACACAGATTTTTGTCTTAGCTCAGGAAGGATGGCTCCAGAGCAAACTAATTTATGCAGTAGCCAAATTGCTTGCTCACAACTTTAATGCCAATTGCTCACAAAGTAAAATTTTTGCTCACAAGACTCCACAACTTAGAGGGAGCATTGGCTGGAATGTGTCCAGAGGAGGGGAATGAAGATGGTGAGGGGTCTAGAGACCAAGTCCTATGAGAAAAGGTTGAAGGAGCTGGAAATGTTTACCCTGGAGAGGAGACGACTGAGAGGTGATATAATAACCATCTTCAAGTACTTGAAGGGCTGTCATGAAGAGGATGGTACGGAGTTGTTTTCTGTTGCTCCAGAAGGTTGGACCAGAACCAATGGGATGAAATTAAATCAAAAGAGTTTTTGGCAAAAAATTAGGAAGAACTTCCTGACAGAGCAGTTCCTCAATGGAACAGGCTTCCTTTTGAAGTGGTGGGCTCTCCTTCTTTGGACGTTTTTAAACAGAGGCTAGATGGCCATCTGACAGCAATGCTGATTCTGTGAACTTAGGCAGATCATGAGAGGGAGGGCAGGAAGGGTTGCATCAGTGCTTAGTTCTCGTGGCCCTTTCTCACACGCTCAGGGAAATGCTGATTACCACTTTGGGGTCAGTAAGCAGTTGTTCTCAAGGCCAGTTTGGCCAGGGATCCTGGTGGGTTTTCTTTCTTCTGTTACTCCAGAAGGTCGGACCAGAACCAATGGGTTGAAATTAAATGAAAAGAGTTTTTGGCTAAACATTAGGAAGAAATTCCCGACAGTGTGGTTCCTCAGTGGAACAGGCTTCCTCATGAAGTGGTGGGCTCTCCTGGGTTTTCTACTGGGCATGGAACAGGGGTCACTGGGGGTGGGGGGAGGTATTTGTGAGTTTCCTGCATTGTGCAAGGGGTTGGACTATATGACCCTGGAGGTCCCCTCCAACTCTATGATTTTATGAAGACAGGTCCCAAATTGTTCACTGTATCCCTCTGTTGGAAACACTCTGTGTCCAATGAAAGAAAAACACTGAAACCTCCAAAGACCTTTTTCTCTGATACCATCTTCCAACTGATTATTAAGAATGGAGTGCTCAGCTATGTCAGAGGTTGCTGACAGATGTAACAATATCAACAGAGATAACTGTCCATTTTCCACCTTTAAATACAGTCCACCAACAAAAACCATCTTGGTTCTGAGCTGAGGCCTGAAACCAGATTGAAATGGGTCAAGGGCAGAAGTCTCATCCAAACCCCACCAGAACATCTCACCGGTTCTATGTGCCTAGGGTTCAACAAGATAAGAAGTTGGGATATCTGTGACTAGATCTTTTTAGCAATTTAAAAATAGAAATAAAGCTATGTGTGGGCCCAAATCTGGATCAGAGTCAAACCAATGGCGTATCAAAGTCTAGTCTGGGTGGCAGTAGCTTCCTAGGTCTCAGACTGAGATCAACCTGATCCTTTTATCTGGAGATGCCAAGGACTGAACTTGGGACCTTCTGTATGCAAAGCAGATGCTCTACCACAAAACTATGGCTCTTCCCCACTGACAAGTTTTCCAGCACCTTACTTAGTTGGTCCTGGATTCCTAATTGCTATAATCACATGAATGAAATTCTGTCCTAAATACACATACTTGTGAAGTCTGTCCTTTAAAATGGTGACCGTTTCATTTGTGATTATAAGATTGGTATAAACAACCACCAGAAGTGCTCCTGAAAAATGCAGTTTCTTTCAATATAATCTGGAATCTCTCCAACAGCAGGTGTTTAAACTTTGCTGAGAGTTTCGTTTCCTGTTACTAAAACCTCCCTCCCCCCAGCAATCAAATGGCACACTGGTCCATTGCTACGTAACAAAAGGATTTTGAAAATGTTTAAAATAGAATTAATTTAAAAGTTGGACCAAGGGTTGAATGAATTGCAACGGCATACACTTGTCCGAAATAAATTTTAAAAAATTGTTTAGGTCTTTAGTCTACAGAATTCTCTCATTTGCCTCGAAGATTGTTTGAAATATTTTTAGGTTCATTGCTACTTAATGCCTATTGAGAAAGTTACAAAACTAGTTTGAGCTGTTTTGGAATGCAACACTGAAAAGTAACAAATGCATTACATTTAACGATCTCTTTGTATCTTGGATGTGAAACTGCATCTCTTAACATTTTCCATGTCTGCTCCAAGAAATGTTTGATGAAGTGCAAGCTGTGAAATGCAGCCTCAACTCATTTCATGCTTGTTTCTTTGTTTCCTTCGTGTGCCTGCAGTGTTAATTTATGAAACCACATTCTTCACATCATCTCAAGCAAAATGCTCTAATTTTTTATGGGAAAATAAATTTTCCTTTTAAATGGCACATTTGGTCACATGACCTCTGTAAACATTGTGAGTTCAGCTTTCCTTTTAATTTTAATTTCTAGCTGGTTTAAAATATCAAAGGTATCCCAGTCATCCATAAGGACCTTTCAGTCCCCTGATCTAAGGCCCCCACATATACTAGCACCACAGCCACTTCTGTTGAAGGCTTGTACAGATGCCTGAGGGTATCTTTCAGCAACAGTATCAGATTTGCTTGTAGGGCTGAAGTAAATATTTTCATGGTCTGTCACCTTGATTTTATTAAAGGTGTTGGGCTGGACTATTAACCAGCTTTGGAAAAGTCTCCTATAGAGTCTTTACATTGTCTTTGGAATTTATAAAAGCCATTCATTTTCAGCCTACAGCAAACTTTCTTTCCATGGTTCATTTTGGAGCACTTTTACAATTAAGTGGTGCCTCAACACTAAGTGCTTTTCTAGTTTTAGGTTGTCCTCCTAGACTGAAAGCTCTACCTTTTACACAACTATGCAACATAAACCTAAGCGTGTTTACTCAGAAGTAAATTCAACGGGACTTACTAATAAGCTTACTCGCCTCAATTGTGTTAGTTTGGTTTCCTCTCAAAGTAATAAAGATGACATACCAGTTGAAAAAGTCTAGCCACAAACAAATGTTCATCACTGTTTTTAATTCCATTTTATTCTACAAAAAAAGTTTCCATTTGAAAATTTGTTTGCTCTGATTTTTATCTTTAAGTATGCAATGAATAAAAAATCAACACAAATAAATGAGGATAGCCAGATATAATAATAATGTTTTGTTTTATTTTTAATGCACTATGCAGGTATCTTGCTGATGGATATAATTTAAGGACCTGAAGATAGAACTGCTATTTATAGTACCATCACCATCATTTTCCCAAGCACACTTTTTGTTAAAGATTTTTTTTAGCTTTTTTTTTTTAACCCATACTACTGAGTTAAAAAGCGACAGGCAAAAACAACGTATACCCGTGTAAAGCGCTCTATGCCTGCTGTTTATATAGCAAGGGCAAAGCAAGTGTATTCTACAGGCACCACATGGAAGCCAGAAGATTTGTGTGTGGTCTGAATGGACCTTTTTTTTTTAATCATCCTGTTTGGGAACAAATTCAGGATCTGTTTCTGTTGGCAGTTTCCTCCTGTTGTGAATATATTAGTATCGTTCTCAAGGCCTCTGTGGAGCTGCAATGTTAACAATGTGAGCCCCGGGGATGATAGACAATCATACTCCATCAGGTCAGATGTGGGTGATAGGATGAAGGAGAAAAGATTACATCACAAGAAGGGAGAGAGTTAAAGAGTGCCAAGACTAGTGACTGAGCTCTAGTCTTTCTCTCTCTTTTACCATAAATGTCCAAGAGCATCTTATCTGTGCATTTTTAAAAATTATAAGAAAGAAAGACGTCACAATGCTTTGAGAAGCCGAATACTACCTCCTAAGTAACATTAATTCCAAAAATTAAGAGTTATTTTAAACCTATCATTCACTGTTTTATTTTTCTTTGTGGTGATTTGAGCATGGGCACATAGTGTAACCCCTGGGAAAAAGTAAAAACCACCAACAGGTTGCTTTCCATCTCTCCATGCTTACATTTTTAAATCTAATCTATGGAACAAAAGTTCTTTGCTGGTTTATGCATTACTGCTCTCCATTTCTAAAATGTGCCTTTCCATTTTTTTTCTTCAAATGCACTGAACAAGTAGTCCATTGCAGTAAAGCCATCTTTTCTTCCTACTCCATGGGGAAAGGATATTTTGGCACTGGCAATCAACAAGAATTTTCCCCACAGGAACATAGCCCTAACAGGAAAATGGGATATGGAGGTTGATACTGTTGCTGTTAATGCTGCTAATGTTAAAATAGTCCGTCTCCTACAGTGTCTTTCATGTAGACTGACCACAGACAGACCACAGCACATGTGGTGGCTACCTTCTCTGTTGCAACTCCTTCTAAGAGTGTACCTGTATTATAAATAAATATATCAGTTTATCCCAGTTTAACCTGGGACCACCACCAGCCTTCCTTGTTATTGGGCCTGTCATATGAATGCATGGGTCTCCAAATAAGTGAATGGACAACCAAGGAATTCCTCATAACAAAAATAAATTTATGTCACCAAGGCCAAGATTTGTATTTTATTATTTGTGAATGGTTTGTGTCACACATGAAAAAGTTCTTACATTTCAGAAGCTTTTACCTTCATATATACAGTTGCCAAGTCTCACCTTACCTGCAGTGGTGGGCTCCTGGCTCCTCATCAGGACTTAACCATAGAGTTCCCCCCCAATGCAAGAGCATCGGTGTGCGATGGCCCCAGTATGATGTCACTACTGATGATGTGATTCCATAAGTGGTGCCCCCATGGGATGCTGCTGTTCGGGGTGGGGCTTCTTCTGCCAGCCAGCTGGCCAGCTGCGGATTGGGGCCCCCAAAATTGAGGGATCCCCTGGCCTGACTGGAGGGATAGCAACCCTATTCATATAATGATAGGATAGGATAGGATAGGATAGGATAGGAATGGATAGGATAGGAATGGATAGGATAGGATAGGATAGGATAGGATAGGATAGGATAGGATAGGATAGGAAAAGCTAGGTAGTTCAGGCTGGTGTATCATGGAACACTGGCATTTTTTGAGAAATACCAGCCACCTATTGTATCATTTCAACATATCAAAAACATAAAATATATTTCTAAGAATAGAAAGACATTACAATATAATCAGTATAGAATAAAAATTATGACACCAACCATATCAAATCATTTGAAAGTTATCATTTATTAGACGTGTGTCCACTCATTCTGTTTGTCAGTTCCATAGCTTGCTGTGCTCATGATGTTCAACAGTAGTTTGAATACTGAATGAATAGTTCTGCCTCCTGCAAAAACAGCTGTAGCAATACCAGATGAAACAACAGCAAGACCATCCTTTTTGCTAACTGTAACCAAAATTAGATTTATAACAAACATCATACCCTTCCTTTCTCCCCAATGAAGACCCAAATTGACTGATATTGTTCCCCTCTCCTTAATTTTATTGACACAGCAACCCTGTGTGGTAGGTCTGGCTGAGAGTGTGTCACTGGCCCAAAATCACTCTGCAACCTTCTATGGCAGAAGTGGGACTCAAACCTATCTGTGTTACCTGCACTTTCCTGGCTTTTTGTGAAGAAACTTTTGCTTCCATTTCAATTAGCAGAGGGATATTCTAGAGCTAATCCATGTCAGGATGTTTGGTAGTCTAAGTCCCACTGTCATCTGAAGCTGGTAGTAAATTCTGAGACTCTTTTATTTTCTGATGAGTTATGCCTGCCACAAAGAATCTTTGCTTATGTTGCAGATAGCTTAGAGTGGCAGATAGGGGTTTCTGGATTTTTCAGTTCCCTTCATTTTTCGCACTACAGCTGCCATCATCATTCTACGTTCAGTGGCTAATTTTTAAAAAACCTAGTTTTGTTCTCTGATGAGTTATGCCTGCCACAGAATACCTTCGCTTCCATTGCAAATAGTGTCACAATAACCTGGGGTGAGGATGTTGCAATTCCCTTTGACATTGGAGCAGCAACTCCCATGTCCATTCTGAAGTTGATGGTAAATTTTCAAATGCCTACTTTTATTTTCTGATGAGTTATACCTGCCGCAAACAGATTACCTTAGCTTTCAAAGCAAATGGCAAGAGGGGTCTGTTTGTTGTGATAATCTGCAAGGAGGTGCAGGATGTTCCAATTCCTTTCGTTTTCAGCACTGCAGCTCTCACAATCCTCCTGAAAGTTGTGGCCAATTTTGAGGCTCTTATCTTTATTTTCTGTTGGGTTATGCCTACCACAGACAAACACACAGACAGGTAGATTAGGATACTAGATTCCACAACGAATTCATTTTTAATGTGAAATGTTCCTTTTCTAAAACATAAATTTAGCCGGTAATCATAAACACATTTTCCTGGCAATAGACCCCACCAATCAAATAAAATGGGACTTATTTCAGAGTAGACCTGTTTAGGATTACTCCTAATTCCTTAAATCAAAGCTAGTCTGTCATAAATGGAATAACCATATTTTTGAAAGATTTTTTATTCAGGTGGGCAAATCAGTAGTCCTCTGGACCTACCTATGACCCTTCTTTAATTATCATCGGTAGTATATGGGGCTAGTCATCCATAAGTCACCCCTTTGCCCAAACTGAAATTCCCAGGCGTGCACATAGTTCAATAAACTAAGCCAAGCAGAGCACTACTACATTTCAAACCTAGACCTGATGGTAAAGGGCTGGTAGATAGGGTAACATTGACAGTCTATATAACTTTTGGCATTTTTAACATAATGTAAAATAGGTCAACTGCTGGACATATAGTGTGAGGATGCCAGTATAGCTCTCACTAAGGTTATGGACATAGCAGCCCTAATAGCCCAGACTAAGCTGAGTTTATCAGAGCTCAGAAGTTAGGCAGGGTTACATGGATAGAAGACCAGCAAAAGATATTAGGGCAGAGGAAGGCAATAACAAACCACCTTTACTCATCTCTTGCCTTGAAAACCCCATGAGGTGGAACTTCATAGAGTCACCATGAATCAGTTATAACTCAACAGCACATTTTACCTTAGGGTCATGGACTCCTGGCCTATTAAAACTAGGCACATGGCAGCTGAAGACCTCATTTAAACATGAAACAGCCACATGGGTGATCTGTTTTTGTATGCATGTGATAAGACAGCAGTTCTAAATGCACATGTATCCTTTTTTCTAGTTTGATTGATTGATTGAAGGGTGTGATAGTTAAACAGAGATGTGCAAAGGTCTTTCTTGGTAGGAACTGTGGTAACATAGATATCGAAGCAAAATTAATTTCCAGTGAATGAAAAGGCTGTTTTCTCCAATCTTAGCTAAGGTTCCTACAGTGCAATCCTGTTTAAGATTGCTCTGTTAATTTCCCTAGGCCATTGGTTTGACCCTCTTTTCATCTTCAGTCTCACCTCACAGATATCTTCCTTACACACACACCCTTCCATTTTTGTGTATGGAAGGTCTCTCCCTTTTGTTAAATTTCCAGATTCAGGACTGAAAATGAAGCGTAAATCTTACTGCCTAATAACCACGTCCGTTAGTTCCATAAAATGCTACTTAAAAGTCAATAGGCTGCACATGTTAAAGACATTAGAGCTGTTAACAGACCATTGTAAAGTAAGCAGAATTTTTAATAACCTGCATGGAACTTTTAGCCATGCTATTTGAAAAAAAGGGCAGGCTCAGTTCTGGTATTTTGCAGCTTGCCTGGTGGTACTTTTCTGGCATTTTGAGTATTACTAGAGCAACAATACTAGACACAGGATCTAAGAGTAAAATCACATGTGCATTGTAAAGCACAGGATGGTTACAATGTGATTGTAAATCACCCTTCTATGAATCAATTGAGAATCTGGTAGAAACACATTAAGAACTGTGTTTCTGTTTTTCACATGTGCACACTGACAGCTGGTGAAAGGCTGAAAAAGCATTTTAAGTGGCATGTGTGAATTTGGCAGTAATACCTCTCAGAAAAGATACAGCAAATTGTGGATATGTGAGCACTTTTGTGCTACCAGGGAGAACTTGGGACATGGTGGGATGTGCATGTGTCAGAAATGTATACAGTGTGCTAGTCCTCCTGTGCTGGTTTCTCCTCAGAACTAGGCTTTCTCATCTCCATGTTGGTACTTCTGATAACATGCAAAACCACTCTTCTTCTCAGTCCTCTCAGCATCATAGACACTTGCATGATACACTTCAAAAGTTCAAAATGCTTCATATGCATCTATGTAATTGAGCACATTGTCTAAACAGACATTATGAATAGATGAAAGATTTATGGAGTCAAAATGTTGCAGCTCACCTGTATTAGAGAAGCACATGTGTCTTCCCATCCATAAGCACCATCTGCAATACCTCCTTGGCACCTTAGAGTCAACTCCTCCATGTCTATTGTTTTTAGACTGTTTAATTGATTTGTACATGTTTAACTGAAATGTTTTATCAAACTGTTGTACGCTACCCTGAGCCCTGTGCACAGGGGAGGGTGGTCTATAAATCAAATCATCATCATCATCATCACCATCATCCTGATGGACTATTTTTTTCAGCACCCACCCCCATTTGCCCTTCTGTATACTATAATAGTAATGAGTGAGCTTGCTGGATGTAGTAATCATGTTTTTAGGTAAAGAACTGTGAACATTTAGCTTACGTTTTTGAACTGTGCCAGAACTGTTTTGAAAGAGCTATTTCATCTCCATTAAGTTTGACTGTTAAATTTCGTAAGATCCTGTTTAAAAACATTAGTATAATTTGGACATCATAAAGCTGTCTTTGCATAATTTACAGAAATGTGTGTGTTCCTAGTCTTTTTTTTTTTTACTTGGCAATAATCTGGACAGTTTTATTTTTCACTTCAAATTTTCAGGGAGGTATACTAATTTTCCATGCTCATACTTCTCCCATTTCAGTGGTTTGAACCAATGTTCCATGGATAAATTAACTGTTTTAAAACAATATTTATATTTATGTTCCATCAACGTAAATCAACGTAATCAACAATTTTATGCTATGTATAACAAATACTTCATCTGATAGTTAATTATTCAGGCAGTATTTCTCAAAATAGGTAGAATTCTCACTCAAGATGACCATGAGTGGGCCCCAGAGAACCAGTAATGGCACTCGGTTTGTGGAACAGCTCTCCCATCTTTCCTCTGTCTTCAGCACCCCTCACACTCACTAAAAGCTGCTCCTGAGGGTCAGGTAACCCTTGGAAACAGGAAATGCAGGGCTGAGGCTGCACTGAGGTGGGAAATCTCCTTGGCACCTTAGAGTCAACTCCTCCATGTCACTAGACTTGCTTACACCATAAATGTTCAAATCCCATAAGAAAGAATGAAAGTTACATATCCTTTACTATTTGGCCATCGAAAAACCAATTAGAATGTCAGAACTTCTAAAAATAAAAACCACTCCTTTTAATAACATCCCTCAGCTCAGTTTACAAATTTTAACTACTGGTCTTGACTGCAGGCTATAGTTACAATTTTATATACATATTAACACTCAGAAAGTAAGAAATAGTATAAAACAAAACAAACAGAGAATATATCCTGAAAACAGGTAAAAGTACAACAATCAGAAATATTAAATTCAAATTTCATGCTGTTAATAGCGTTTCTTTTAAAACTGTTATCTGCTTTACAACATCCTTTAATTCTGGGTATAAACTTTCATGTGCATGCACACAAAACTCATACCCAGAATTAAACTCTGTTTCTCTTAAAGGTGCCACTGGACTCCAACTTTGTTCTATTGCTTTAGACCAACATGGTGACCTACCTGAATCTGACGACATCCTGTAACTCAAATATTCAAAGCAGCTTCCAAAAGGCTAGGGTTGCCAACAACTAAGTGTGGCCTAGGGATCTCCCAGAATTACAACTGATCTCTAGACAACAGTTCCCCAGGAGAAAATGACTGCTTAACATGTTGGGCTCCCCTCCCCAAACCCTGTCCTCCCCTGGAACCACCCCCAAATATCCAAGAACTTCTCAGTCCAAAATTGGCAACCCTATGTGTAACATTAAAGAGTAACACATTGTTGCCCTGACCTGGATAGCCCAGGCAAGCACAATCTTGCCAGATCTCGGAAGCTAAGCAAGACCGACTCTGGCAAGTACTTTGATGGGAGACCTCCAAAGAATACCAGAGGCAGAACACAGAGGCAGGCTAATCAAGCCACCTCTCTGAAAAACATCCAAGCTCCCAAGTAGGGGGTCACCAGAAGTCAACCATGACTTTCAGGAAAGCACACAAAAAATGTGCACACACTGACAAATATTTTAAAAAATCATTTAAAAGAGTAACATGTTAGGGCAGAAGCTTTTAATAGCCAGGGCCAATTTTGTCAGATACACTTCTTTTAACCACTGAAATTGTTTCCCACTTTTTCAAAAGAGTGCTTACTATGTTTTGGAATGAGAATCTCTTTTCACAAATTGCTGTTTTTAGTATAGCAAGAAATTGCCTGCATGAAGAATCCTGTATATTTGCTGCTAGCCTTCCCTTTTCAATATGTTCTGTGTGCAATGAGTTACTTCCTACTTCTGTGTAGTCTTAAGTGGTTTACTGTTCAGAAAAATTCTGGGATTTCACTTGACTTTCACTAATGATTTGCACAAACTTCTTAAGCCAGCAAGGACACAGTGTGGGGAGGATACAGCTGTGTCATAAATCCTAGGCCTACCTACTATCATTGGAGAATTAATTCAGTTCTTTGAATTACAAAATTAGATCAAGTGTTCTTCACTGTTTTGTCAGCTGTGGGAACATGAATAATAGCAAGCAATAATAAAGGATAACTCTTCTTACACACCCTTCCATTATGGTACCCAAAGGCAAGGGTGGCTACAATGTACATTTGTAAAGCGATGAGTTTATAGCTTTCCTCTGGGTGAAACCAAAGATGACACAAACGCTCTCTGTACTCTCCAGTGAAGGCCTGGAAAGGTATACCGAGATTCAAAGTTGACCATAGTCTGAGTAGCCCTAGTGATCTGACAGGCCATGATGAACCCAGAGGAAGTGCAGCCTCCAATACATCTGGAATTGGATTAATTGTGGGGCTTTGTTGTCAGGTGCATGGGCTACGCAACTTTCACCCAATAAAATCCTGTTCCAATATTCCATTAGTATGGAATCCCTTCATTTTCATCTTTCATTCACTTCCTCTACCAGGCAATCTCTAGGCATAATTTATTCCTCTAGGCATAATTTATTTATAGTGGCCTATGACTGCCATGTCATGAAGTCAACATAAGTATTTTTCATAAATATCCCAAAGCAACTTTGGTCTTTCCTCCAGATCCAGTCCTGATTGTGGTGGCCCATGAGTATTGTTTACTTGAGATTTTCCAGTTTTTTGCAACTAGTCCCCCACCATCTGCATCTGTAGTAGCAATGCCCAAGATAGGCATACTCAGCTTCAGTAAGAAGGTATAGTAAATTATTATTCCTTCACATTATCTTCCTTTCTTATATTCTCTTTGTTGCATTGGATCTTTTCCAGTGTTACTTTTATAAATGGACTGGGTTCTGCATTCAGACACCTGGTAATTATGTTGGTAGTACAGTAATACATGCAAATCATTCCAAAGTTTTGGGAGGCATCAGACTTGACTTTTCCACATGCCACATTTATCTGAAGGCCAAATAAAGGTTCTCAGAGAGATAGTTCCCAAGACCCTGACAACTCTCATATTATTGAAAACAAAACATGGTTATTAATTTGAGATACAATTTACTTATCCACAATGGTGCTAATTACTTACTATTGTAATGGGCAATATTTGTGAATTGGGCCTAGCAAAAGCTGTTTTAATTTTGTACCTTTGAGGAAGAAATGCATGATTAAGCGGGAAGGGAAAAAATGAACAAAATAGTCTAGTAAGAATTCAAATGCATACTTTTATCTGAACACCACTTTATGTTTAGCTTTTAAAGTCAGTTTTTTATTATGGAATTAAGTATATCAAGTGTAATTGTTGCTTTATTATTTGCCCTCTGAGAACTACTGGCAACTCCCACCCTTCACAAACAAGAGACTTGGTGGTGGGGGCTAAAAGTTCATATTAATTAGTATGAAACCCCTGAAAAAACAAGCTCAATCAAGTTGACACAGCCTCCAAAGAATTCCTCTCGACATGTCTGCAGTCAAATTACGGTTGCCAACCTCCAGGTGGTGGCTGCAGATCTCCCACTATTACAATTTATTTCCAGGTGATAGAGTCCAGTTTGGAAGGTGGACTTTGTGGCATTATACCCCATTGAAGTCCATCCCCTCCCCAAACCCTGTCTTCATCAGGCTCCACCCCCAAAATCTTCAGACCTTTCCCAATCTGGAGCTGGCATCCCTAAATCAAATTCATTTTCACAAATGAGGTTTTCAAGCTGGTCTTGATCAATTTGGCTTGTAAAAATTGCGTTAGTCTGAGTGCTCTTCACAAAACTGCTTCTCCTCCAGTTCTTCTTCCCTATGAAGAACAAAGTTTAAGTTCAGTGGCCAACAAAGACCAACAAAGGCCAACAAACAGCAAATTGGCTTTTCACCCTCTACATATATCAGTGAACTGTTACCTTTCATTTCAGTGTATCTGAGGAAGTGTGCATGCACACAAAAGCACCCTTTAAGTTAATCAACTAACACTGAGCGTCAGAAGAAGAGGGTGTGTTTCACCCCCTTATAGTGGCTAAGAAAGGTCTCTCAAACTAACAATACTCCAATCTGTTGCTGTTTTTTATTTTGTTTTTTAATGAATTATACTAGAGAAATGGAACTATATTAGCAACTCGAAGGGGATCCATGAATAACGACTGCCTGTAAGTTTGATACCTTGGTTTTCTTTTTTTCCTTTTTTGGGCTGTGGCTTTAAATTTCTGGAGACACTGAAGGGAAAGGCTGTAAAGCGCGTTGGAGGAACCTCCTTTGTTTCTACTTTATGAATTTTGCCTTCATAAAACCAAGCGGAGTCTAGTTTGACATATGAACTGGTATATGTTTTCCCCCCTTGTTGACCCCTTAATTTATGCTGTATGGAACAAATGGGACTGGAAATAAATAGTGACTAGATTGGTGCTGGACTGTAGTTTTGGGTCGGCTCTGTCTGCGAGGAAAGAGAAAGGATGAAAGAAGAAAAGAACAGAAGAAAGAAGAACAGAACAGAGAAGAAAGCCTGAAGCAAGACTATTTTGCTTTGTTGAAGTGATAATAGATAATTATTTCCTCTTTGGGTATTTTTTACATTTGTTTGTAGCTAGGAGGGTATCTAAAAGAGGTGGTTAAGTAAGGTGGCAGGGTGTAAGGGTAGAACACTATAGCAATATTTTTAGAACTGTAGGATATACAAATCCCTCTTATAACTGTTCATAGGCAGTAGTTAAATAGAAAACAATTTCAATAATTAAATAAAACTGAGAAATAGGGTGGGAGTCAAATAATTTTAAAAAGCTTCTTCTGCTTTCTTGTTTTAAAAAAGATGTCTAGTGGAACTAGTAAGCTGTCTTTCTCATCCCCGGGGCAAGTAGGGCATACAAAAACCCTAACAATGAACCTAGCCCAGATGAATATAAAAGACTTACAGACTCTAATACAAGAAAGTGTAATGCAAGCTTTGAGTTCAGTAGTTGAAACAACTTTACCTTCTCTTATGGCTAAAGTAATAGAAACCATACAAATGAAATTAGACGTGCTTACGCAACAACTAACCAATGAAACAGATGAAATTAAAAAACAGATTGCTGAAAATAAAAAAGAGATATCTAATCTGGCTACATCAACTAATAAGATGAAAAGTAAGATCCAAGAAGTAGACCAACAACTACATGACATAAAAATAACACAGGATAAAATAGAAGAAACGTTGATAAGCTTACAGATGGAAAAAGCTGCCCATATCTTAAGATTTCAAAATGGCCCAGAAAACAAAGAGGAAAACATAAAATAAGAGCTATAGCTGAATAGATGGGGCTAGGAACTGATAAGGAGATCTCTGAAGATAAGGAGAAATTCAGCACATGCAAGAAGAAACATGGTTCCTAGAGAAGTTCGTGTTAAGTTTCATAAAAGAACAATGCGAGATAAGATCCTCAAAGCATCTAATGAAATAACATTGCAAATGCAAGAGACACAAATTAAAATCTTAAAAGATATACCATAGTGGGTAAGAGAATAATGCCAAGACTACACAACTTTAGTGAATTTGTTGAGATCTAACAAAATACCATACAGATGGCTACTTCCAGAGGGAGTTTTATTTACATATGATGGCAAAAGACAAAAAATCAATTCAACATTTAAAATAGAAGACTTTTTGGACAGATATGGGAAAGAACTTGGAATCCAAGAGGAAGACTCGAGTGAGACGGATGGAGATACTCAGGAGCAAGGGGCTGTTGGGGCAATGGAGCAAGGAATAAAAAAGGGGAAAGGGAAAATCATCCCCTGGCAAGTCGTCACAAGACTATAACAGAGAAACAAAATAGGAGAATTAAAAGATAAGAAAGATGGAAAGTAAGAAAATAAAAACAGTCTCAATAAATGTAAATGGTCTAAACGCCCCACAAAAGAGAGAAAAAACTTTTCAGCAAATTAAGAAATTACAAACAGATATAGTATGTCTTCAGGAGACACATATTCGAAGAGAAGATAAAAAACTATTAGAATGTAAGAGACTTGGGAAACACTTTGTATTCGAAGATAAACAAAAAAAGGGTGGAGTGGTAACGTATGTAAAAGAACATCTACACCCTGAATTGATATATGAGTCAGAAGATGGCAGAATTTTGATAGTACAAATTCAGAGACAGGCTAAATCAACCTTAATAGTGAACATTTATGCTCCAAATCAGACCCAGGAAAGATTCTATGCTTCACTAAGAGAGATTATATCAATGCAGACTTTTGAAGAATTGGCAGAAGAACGGAATTACAATTCGCAGAAGAACGGAAAGTAGTGGACTCATGGAGAATTAAGAATATTAACTCAAAGGATTTTACTTTCTTCTCTGCAAGACACAGATCATGGTCAAGACTGGACAGGGCATGGATCTCAGTAACTATGATAAATGAGCTGATAGAAGTAGAGATCCTACCAGGGACCTTTGCAGACCATAACCCATTAATGTTGACATTGCAAGTTACGCAAAAGAAAAACAGATTGTCCCTGAATACCTGGCTGTTAAAAAATGAAAAAATTGTAATGGAGACCAAGGCAGAATTTCAGGATTTCTTTAAATAAAATATCCAACCAGAAATGTCAATTGATACAGTATGGGACACTTTCAAGACTTTTGCAAGAGGTCGGTTCATCAGTCAAGAAGCATGGATGAGAAAACAAAAGAAACTAAAGTACGAGCAGATTGGAAAACAAATTTAAAAAGTAGAAGATAGGATAAATAATGAACCTTATACTGAAAGTGTAAGGATTAAGATAAAGAAGTTACAACATCAACTGAACTGCCTCTTGACTCAGGAACTGGCAAGAAAACTTGAAACAATATTATTTTGAAAATGCGAACAAACCAACAAGATGGTTAGCATACAGGAGGGGAGATAACAGGGCGGAATGGCATTAGCAGTCGCATCGGGGGAGCTCCCAAGTGACTGATCAATTCTTCAGCTTAAAGGGGTCTCTGAACTAACGGAGACCACCCTACACCCCGGGGGACAGGTAGTAGGGAGCAAGGAGCTTGAGTTAGGTGTCCTGACGAGGGAGGCAACCCATCAGGAGACCCCAAACTTGCTCTGAAGCAAGCCGAGGAAGAGAAGCTCACCATGGTGGGCAGAGCTGTTGCTACTGTGGAGAAGCCGAGAGGAAGATGAGCAATTGAAAATACAAGCATATAACCGTGAGTCAAGTGAAAACTTTTCTGTGTTCTCAAGAAAAAGACTGTCATGATTGTTAACCTCCAATAGACTGGAATTCCTCTCCCCAATACTACTCAATCGGCCAATAATGGCAGGGAGGACATTCCAATCAATCTCATGGTTTTGGCAGAGTGGTGGGGAAATGAAGGGGGTGAAATATCAACAAGCTAAAGGAATATCAGTAAATAAAGACTGTGACTGTGACAGCATAACATGCTTTGGAATTAAATGCAATATGAAGTAAACGGTTTATTGTGGATTTAAAAAGACCTAAAAAGAAAAAGAGGAGATTTACAGAGGAGAGTGTGGGAACCAGCCTCTACACCAGCCACCCCCACCCTATAGCTACCTTGCATCGCTAGCTATTGTTCTTTCCAATGGGAGGGGGGCAGGAGAGCCCTTATAAATTTTTCTTTTTGGCTTGATAGGGGGGGGGATTGGCAGAAGAAAAGATTTGGAAGGGGGTGCAATGGGCGAAAGTATAATTGATTGGAGATGTGTAAAGGGAAGATCACCCCCCCAGGTTAATAGAAGAGTGAGATCACGTCGAAAGGAACTGGGAAGGCAGGACCTTGGACGGGCAGTAAACAATAACAAAAATCTAGGCATGAAGCCAAAAAGAATTTTTGGCAGGCCAGAGACAGTGATAATCTTAAACAAGTCAAAATAAAGAGATTATTGTTCTGGGGAAAAAGCCAAATTTGAGACAAAGCCAAATAAGAACTGAAAAAGAGCTGAGACTGACTGTGAATTTGTATTAAGCTCAGAGGGAAGTGGTAAAAATGTCTCAAATTAAATGCAGATTAAAACTCCACAATCATCACCAGGGAGTAATGTTACAGTGGGGAAGTTAACAGGAACTGCCTCTAAAGAAATGCAAAATATGATTTCTGATGCAGTGAATCTGCTGAAAGGGCAAATGGATCAGTTACTCCAACAGATGAAACAATTAATGGAGC
>NW_015177035.1:462986-469122 GCF_001447785.1 Gekko japonicus | reverse complement strand
GTTGTTTAGAGAATTGGATAAACTGACAACTAAGTTCATCTGGCAAGGAAAGAAGGCGAGAATAAGGTTAAAAATGTTGCAGGATGTGAAAGGGCGAGGCGGATTTGGAGTCTCAAATTGGCTTCTATATTATAGAGCTGCGGCACTAGTTTGGATTAGAGAGTGGGTCACTCTTGAAGATACAAGATTGTTACAAATTGAAGGACATGATTTGTTACTTGGATGGAATGCATTTTTATGGTATGAGAAAGCAAATTCCCAAAAGTATTCTAAACAGCATTGGTTGAGAGCCTCTTTACTTAAAGTTTGGGACGGAACTCATAAAAAATTTTATACTAAAAGATCGAGACTAATAACACCATTAGAGGCCTTTACGCTGCCGAATGTTTATACAGGAGAAGAAATATTGAGGTATCAAGACATTTTGGACAGTAAGGACAATCTTAAGGTACCAGAACATCTGTCCTGGTGGCAAAAAGTACAGCTGGAATCAATATATTTGAAGGATTAAAAAGTGGAATTTAATGGTAAAATAACTGAACTGGAAAATGTTATGTTGACAGCAAATAGTAAAATGATAAAGAAAATATATAAAATTTTGTTGGATGATACAATGGTAGTTGTGAAGAATAATATGATTGTATGGGCTCAGAATTTAGGGCATACTATAAATCTTGAAGATTGGGGGCAGATTTCGGAGAAAAATATTAAAATGACTAATGCTATAACATATAAAGAGAATATGTACAATATGTTTTATAGATGGTATGTTACACCTGATAGACTGGCTAAGCAAAATATTAACTGTTCTGATAAATGTTGGAAATATAAGAGTAAAAGGGGTACATTTTACCATACGTGGTGGCTATGCGATGTTACAAAATAGTTTTGGAAATGGGTCCATAGTTTGATGGAGAAGATACTAAGAGCAAAGATTCCATTTACTCCAGAGGTCTTATTGTTGAATATATTTCCAAAGGATTATGAAAAAGAGAATAGGTATTTGACTGTTTATATGACAACAGCTGCAAGAATCTTATATGCCAAATATTGGAAAACTATGATGATACCAACGAAACCGGAGTTTGTGAATAAACTTTTTGAAATAGCAGAAAATGATAAACTGACTCTAGAAATGAGATTAAGTAAAGAGTGGACATTTCAAAAAACATGGAAAACGTTTTATGATTGGTATAATGCAAATGTAATAGAAGATTAGGCAAGGATAGCGCAATGGACTTGAGAACACAGAAGATAGAAGAATGGAAAGTATTTGATATAGCATTTTAATTAATTAATTAATTGCATATAAGCAGATAATGTAACTGCCCTCTTGGTATATACGTTATGTGTAGTAGAGTGTCTGTTTGTAGTGTGTAGATTTGTTTGTTGTAGATGAAAAAAAATAATAAAAGTGTACCTATGGGTACTTAAAAAAAAAGATGGTTAGCATACAAGCTAAGACAAGAAAGAGAGAAAAAATATATAAGATCACTAAGAAATGGAGAAGAGAAATACATCTCCAGAAATCTGAAGAATATTGTAGAGACCTTCTACAAGAACTTATATCAACAAAAAGATCAAGACCAACAAGAATTTTAAAACTTCCTTAAAAAATACAATGACAAGAAATTTACTGAAAATCATCAGAAAATGTTAAATCAACCAATTACGATTTTTGAGATAACTGAAGTGATTAAAAAAGTAAAAAAGAGGAAAACACCAGGTCCAGATGGCCTACCTGTAGAATTCTACCAGACCTTTGAGGAGCAAATAATAATACCATTACAATCTACAATGAAAACATTATTCAAAAAAAGAAAGCTCCAACTACATGGACTGAAGCCTCAATTCATAAGCAAGATATGGACGAAAAGGGCATTAGAAACTACAGACCAATCTCTCTGTTAAACATAGATGACAAAATATATACAACAATATTGGCTACTAGATTAAAAAAGGTTCTTGTACAGACAAAACATCAGGACCAAGCAGGATTCCTGCTCAAAAGACAAATAAGAAATAATGTAAGAATTATCCTGGATGTACTTGAATATTATGCAGCACACCCAGAGAAGCAGATGGCATTAGTCTTCTTAGATGCAGAGAAAGCATTCGATAATATTAGCTGGAAATTTTTATTAGAACAATTAAACATGTGGGAGTGCGGAAAGGACTTCCATATAATTGTTAGAGCAATATATGATAACCAATGTGCTAGGGTTTTGGTGAATGGAGATACCACACAAACTATCAAAATACAAAAAGGGACTATCGCTGGGCATCTTTGAAGGTGTCATATTTAAAATTAATGATAAAAGAGAGAAGATTGACTCCATCTTTTAAGCAAAGGAATTTTTGAGACGACATCTGGGGCCAGAAGCAGAATTAAAAGATGAAGAAACAAAACCGAGTGACTCTGCTACCTCAGTAATATGTATGAAGTGGTTTCTTTTGTTCATGTACTGGGATGTATTTTCAATGATTATGGAAATTATTGTATCTTAATAGATGTTATATTCATTGGTTCATTGGTTGAGTGGTGATTTTTATTACACAGTTCATTGTTGTTTTTGTCCCCTGGGGGAAATGGCTGCTTTGAACGGTGGAATCTATGTCATTGTACCATGCTGAAGCCCCTCCCCTCCCCAAACCCCATCCTCTCCTGGGTCCACCCCCAAAGTCTCCAGGTATTTTCCAACCCAGACCTGGCAACCCTAAGTCACAAAAATGGGACATTCAATAACCAATGCATTAGGATTTTAGAAGTCTGGAACCAACAGAAAGAACTGAAGCATACTGTAATTATTCACATGACACATTAAGTTGTACAGAAATAACATAAATAGGATCCCACTTACAGGAAGCCATACACAGCAGTATGGACCACAGTCTCTAATCATTTATCCAAGCATGTTTGTAAAACCATGTTGTGCAGTGCAGCCTTATTAACTGTGCAGAAAAGCCCTCTTGACTAATACAGCTTTGCACACTTTATGGAAAGTTTAAAAATGCAATGTTTCTAATGTCAAGATTTTGCTGTTGCTGTGCAATATAGTTTAAAAGGCTTAATAAAACTTTTGTACAGTGATTAGGAACACTATGCTACTCTCCAAACATGCTTTTTTAAAATTTAATTTTTAAAAATTTACTCATAACTTTCCTCCTGTTCCCCCTTACTAATTTGCCTCCACCCCCCTTATTTCAGAACTAAGCTCAAGTTTTTACATAGTTAAGACTAGCTGGCAAGATTTTTAACATCAACTGTTTTGCGGGCTCCAGCCCTTATGAGGGAGGGGGACCCCCGTTGCCTGCATACGGACCAGTATTAAAGAACCACACATACACGCACTACTGAATCTGGAAAATATGTGCAGTAAATTGGCCACAACTTTATTGACTACAGCTGTTAGAAGCATTGGCACAGCATGGGTCCACCAGATCTAGTGCATCAGCTGGCCCTCTGCCAGCCGATGTATGCCCAAACACCCAGCCAGCTGGGATGGGTAGCGAAAGCGAGATGGCAGGTTGCAGGAGTTCACACGGACAGCTGGCCCTTAGTGTTCTCCCCTGTCATCTGGTTGTGAGGGTAATCTCTGGCAGTTCTCGAGCAAGCTTGCTCCCATCACCCCTCATTGCCAAGACCCCTTGAGAGATCCCCATATCCAGGAAATGGTATGCAGGCCGATTTCCGCAGATGGATCCGGCTCCATGCTGTTACCGCTACAGTTGTGACAAGAAATAATGCATAGAATATATCAAGTAACATCCCTTCGCCAACGACATCATACTATAAGCTTATTACAGCAACCCTACTCCCCGCCCCCCTATTGGCTATACATATTAACAGGGGCCAGATCACCACTCTAGGAGCCCAGGAGCTGGCAAAATGGCGGTGGCAGCAAGCCCCACCCCCAGCTTCCCACACTACAGCCTGTTGCCGCCTTTCTGGGGCCTGTGCTGGAGCGCTGCGGCCCTGGGGAGGTCCGAGGAGGCCCGTCGCTGCCACCCCGGGGCCCGCACCAAAGCGCTGCGGCCCTGGGGAGGCCGGAGGAGGCCTGTCGCTGCCTCCCCGGGGCCCGTGCCAGAGCGCTGCAGCCTCAGGAAGACCAGAGGAGACCTGTTGCCGCTTCCTGGGGCCCATGATGGAGTGCTGCGGCCCTGGGGAGGCAGGAGGAGGCCTGTTGCCACTTTCCTGGGGCCTGCACTGGAGCACTGTGGCCCCGGGGAGGCCAGAGGAGACCCGTCACTGCCTCCCGGGGCCCGCACTGGAGTGCTGCAGCCAGGGGGAAGGCCAGAAGAGGCCCCCCACTGCCTCCCGGGGTAAGTGAGGGATCCGCGGAGGGTGGCGGAGACTTGATTGGGGGAGACCCAGCTGAGCTCTGAGCAGGAGACAGAGCTGCTAGAGGGGTGAGTGTTTTTTTACTTGCTTTCAGCTGAGGGGATTCAGCTGAGGATATTGTGTGGGAGTACTCTGTTTGGGAGTGTGTGAAAGTGATTAGAGTTGTTGCAGAGTCCTGGATGCTTGAGAGAGGGAGAGGAAGGGGCATTGTTTGACTGTGATTGACTGTAATTCAATATTTAAGAAAGCACCTTGCCAGAGGCATGAGCCTCTGGCACAAGACGAAGGGCGAGCTAAAGGGCTCTTTGGTGACCTAAAGGGCTCTTTGCCTTTGGCTCTTAGCCTAGGGAATCTTAGACTAGGGGCTCTGTAAGAAGCCCAAGAAGAGCCAGAAAGCCAAGGCCCTAGGCTCTTTGTCTTCCCCGTAAAGTAAGTTGACTTCGACAAGAAAAACCACATAAATACAAAGGGTTTTAAAGGGGGGATTATATTTACTTATTTTAAAAGAATTATGAAGCCAGAATGCCAGCCGGGGGTTGGGGCTATCCAGTGTTTTGCACAGAGTGTCACATGTCAAAATACAAAAAGGGACTATCTGCCCTCTGGAAAAAAGTCTTGGGTGTGTGTGTTCGGTGCAAGGAGCTCCTTGTTCTCAGGGGACGTGTTTTCTTCCTTGAGGCCAAGGTGGCTGACCTGGAGAAGCAGAGACAGTCAGTTAGGCGCACAGAAAAGACTCTCGGGGACTTCTTAGATATGTCCCACTCTGGATCTGGCAGCCCCGCCGCAGTCAGGGAGCATGAGGGTCAAGGAGCAACAGGGCACCGTGCTGAGGATAAGGGGAATGTGCCCTCAGAAGGGACCTCTTCTTCAGCTGGTGAATGGGTATCCTTTCGCACCAAGGAACCATCCGTAGGTTGGGTGGGAGGGGGGCTCTTGGTGATTTGATCCTTAGGCAGGTAGAAAGCTGGGTGGCGAACCCGCGTACTGACCGTATGGTGACTTGCCTGCCTGGTGCGAAGGTAGCGGACATTATGCATGTTTTAGTTAGGCTGGTAGATAGTGCTGGGGAGGAGCCAGTGGTCGTGGTGCATGTTGGCACCAACGATGTGGGGAAATGCAGTCGTGAGGTCCTGGAGGAGAAATTTAGGCTGCTGGGGAGGAAACTTAGGTCCAGGACCTCCAAGGTAGCTTTCTCAGAAGTGCTACCTGTTCCACGCGCAGGGCTGGAGAGACAGGCACAGATCAGGAGTCTCAATGTGTGGATGAGACGATGGTGTAGGGGGGAAGGTTTCAAGTTTATTAGGCACTGGGATGCTTTTTGGAACAAGAGGGAGCTGTACAGGCGAGACGGTCTTCACTTGTCCCGAGAAGGAACCGGGCTGCTGGCGCTTAAAATCAAAAAGGTGGCAGAGCAGTTTTTAAAATGAATATTGGGGGGGAAGCCGACAGGAGATGAAAAGTCTCTGGTTCGGATTGACTCATCTCAGAGAGATGAGGGGGCACCTGTTACTTTTCTACAGGGAGGTGGATTGAAATTGTCCACTGAAACCATGGCTAGTGACATGGACTGCCAGATAAGATCTCGAGATAGCAAGAGGAGGGTTGCAAGCTTAACTTGTATGGGAAATTATAGCTGTTTCTATACAAATGCTAGAAGTGTCCGAGGTAAAATCAAGGAGTTGGAGTGCTTGGTGTTGGAGGGAAAAATAGACATTGTGGGTATTTCGGAAACTTGGTGGGATGAGGAAAATCAGTGGGATACAGTGATTCCCGGTTATATATTATATCGGAAGG
>NW_015177035.1:458642-461297 GCF_001447785.1 Gekko japonicus | reverse complement strand
ATAAATGGGCAATTTTCTCAGTGGAGGGTGGTAAGCAGTGGGGTACCGCAGGGATCAGTACTTGGTCCACTGCTTTTTAACTTGTTCATTAATGATTTGGAGTTGGGAGTAAGCAGTGAAGTGGCTAAATTTGCGGATGATACAAAGTTGTTCAGGGTGGTGAAAACCAGTGAGGATTGTGAGGCACTCCAAAGGGATCTGTCAGGGATGGGCAAGTGGGCATCAAAATGGCAAATGGGGTTCAATGTGGCCAAGTGCAAGGTGATGCACATTGGAGCCAAAAATCCTAAATATAAATACATGTTGATGGGGTCTGAACTGGCAGAGACTGATCAAGAGAGAGATCTTGGAGTTGTAGTAGATAACTCACTGAAAATGTCGAGACAGTGTGTGGCTGCAATAAAGAAGGCCAATGCTATGCTGGGGATTATTAGGAAGGGTATTGAAAACAGATCAGCCAATATCATAATGCCCCTATATAAATCAATAGTGCGACTTCATTTGGAATACTGTGTGCAGTTCTGGTCACCACACCTTAAAAAGGATATTATAGCTTTGGAAAAAGTGCAGAAAAGGGCAAGTCGAATGATAAAAGGGTTGGAACACTTTCCCTAAGAGGAAAGGTTAAAGCTGTATAGAAATATTGCTTCTATATTCACATGCCTTCTTCTGCGATGTCTTTTGATAACATGCTGTGTCTTGTTTCCTGTTGCAAGCCAAATGGTGAGGCCAAATGGCCTCAATAGCCATGCCATGAACTTACATTCTTTCACACTTTCATGCCAAAAGCCAGACCTCATGGCTACACTTTCTGGCCCACTTGCGACCAGTCACGTACACAAAGAAGTAGCTGGAGTTTGGGTCAGAAGACTGCAGGCGGGGTCCTACACTTATAGCCTATCCCCACACGCAGCTATGACAACCAACAATTGGGCACACCCATGCCCACTCTCAATTGGTTGATGGACACAGCTAATTTGTGACTGGAATTGGAGTATAATTGTTTGATCCCTATGGGAGTGACTCTCTTAGCTCTCCCTTCCTCCTCTTGTCATTGTCTGTTTTATTGCACCTGAAATGCTTTCTCTTGGAAAACAAATACCTGCTTTGTGACTTGGAGCACATGGGTGTGAAAAATGGGATTTCCCTTCAAAATCCCTTGGACTATTCTGGACTGTGGATGTTACTGATGTGGTAACTATGTATCTTCAATGTGTAGTTAAGGCAAATTGCCCTAGCCTTTGTTATTTTGTTATCCCCTAGTTTGTTTGCTGTGCTCTGTAATGAATAAAGATCCTCCTTATTGCTAATTTGTCTTTGATGTTGTAACTTGGATTCCAAGTCTAAGTCTTGTGCCTAACCCTGACCACATACGCTATCATTGGAGGGTAAAAAGTGTGCATCTCTGGATTGAGTTGCTAATGTGTTCTGTCCCAGATGCCAACTAAGGGTTTGGAATCTCTCCCTTAGGAAAAGCGGGGACTAGTGAAAAGAGATTCTGGTGGCATATCGTTCTGAAAACCAGAGAGGATATAAACCATCTCGTGGTTTGTTGTTTAATGTACTGAAAAGTATAGGATTCCCTCTCATCCCTGGCCTGGCCTGGGTGGGCTTATCTCTGTACAAAAGCGCTTAGGGCTCTTTAGCTTGGAGAAATGACGACTGAGGGGAGACATGATTGAGGTTTATTACTTTGTTGGTCTTAAAGGTGCCACTGGATTCATACTTTGTTTTGTTAACCACAGTTAGTCTTAAATACGGTTCTGCATTCTGTACAAACATGGACATCGTAGCTTACTCCTGGCTAGGGACATATGAACACCTGCCAGTTTGGCTCATGCTCTGTTCACTGATCACAAGCAGGGACGATTTTTCGAGGACTGGTTCAGTAAGTCATCAATCTGTTTGCCGGTATTCAACATGTTGCTTCACTGTATTTATTCCTAGCCATGCATTGCGACTGAGGGGTGACATGATTGAGGTTTATAAGATTATGCATGGGAAAGAGCAGGTAAAGAAAGAGGTACTTTTCTCCCTTTCTCACAATACAAGAACTCGTGGGCACTCCATGAAACTGCAGAGCGGTTGGGTTAGAATGGATAAAAGGAAGTACTTCTTCACCCAAAGAGTGATTAACACATGGAATTCACTGCCACAGGAAGTGGTGGCGGCTACAAGCATGGACGGCTTCAAAAGGGAATTAGATAAGCATATGGAGCAGAAGTTCATCAGTGGCTATTAGCCACAAGGTATAGATAAGGGCTCTGGGGCAAGTGATGCTCTGTCTTCTTGGTGCTTGGGGGGGGTCAACAGTGGGAGGGCTTCTAATGTCCTGACCCCACTGGTGGACTTCCTGATGGCACTAGTATTCCTGGCCACTGTGTGACACAGAGTGTTGAACTGGATGGGCCTTTGGCCTGATCCAACATTGGCATCTCTTATGTTCTTATGAGTGGGGGGGGGGGGGGCCATGAGCTATAATACCGGGGGACTCCGAGGTCGAACCTGGAGGCTAGCCTCCCTATGGGAGATCCAGGTCAAATCCCCACTTCATCACGAATCTCATTGGGTGATCTAGGGTCAGTCACTCTCCCTCTCAAACCTAGGGTTGCCAGCTGTGGGTTGGGAAATACCTGGAGATTTTGGGGGGTGGAG
>NW_015177035.1:439616-458601 GCF_001447785.1 Gekko japonicus | reverse complement strand
CTTTCCTTCCTTCGTTCCTTCTCTCTACTCTCTCTCTTTCTTTCCTTCCCTCTTTCCTCCTTCTGCGGCCCAACTCTAGTGAGAAGGGGTTTAAACTTTAAACCCCTTCTCTCTTTGCTTCCCCCCACCCCGGCTGGCTGGGGAAGGGAAGAGGAGGCTTTTGAAGATGACTCCCCCCCCTTTTGCTTCCCCTTCTGACATCACTTCTGGTGATGTCAGGGGGTGTTGCATATGCTAATGAGCTATTATGCTAATAGCCTAGTAGCTCATTAGCATACCATATGCTAATGAGCTCCTGCAGCTCTTTTTCTACGAAATGACCCCTGCATATTAGCACCTGATAATGCACACTTAGGGAGGGATAGGTGGGTAAGCTGCTCTGTGGCTGGACAAAAGATGAGGGCAGATGGCAGGCGGCTAGTGTAATGTATTCAATAGCTGCCAATGAATACATGATGTATGTGAAACATCTAATTGACTTGCCATGTTGAGCTTCGTCCTGGGCTAGGATCCAAATCCATCCAATCGCATTGCTAGCCCAGGAAGCACCTAGCCAATCACTTTATAGCAAGCTCCCTGAGCGGGAACATCCGTGATTGGTCCTTATATTAACAACCGTATTGGTTGGTATTTGTACAGTGGGTGTGGCTACATTAGCCGGGAGAGTTTAAAAGCAGGACAACTGCAATGTAAAAGCTGAACTGTTCTGTTCTGGCTATCAGATGTTGATCCGTGTTCGAGTTGTGTTCGAGTTGAAGAATAAAGTTGTGTTCTTGCTGGATCACTCTCCGACTTCTTTGTTAAGCGAGCGACTTAACAGTTAGCCTATTCCCCCTGCCCTGGCCCTCCCCTGGCCACCCTGTTGCTCTGCTATTGGCCATGGGGAGAGGGGGAAGTCCCACCGCTCCACCATCCGCCCCCACCCTGCCTCCGGCTGGCTCTCCCTCCCCCACCCAGCCCCGCAAAATTTGGGCCACATTGAATTGGGCCCCCTTTGCTTAGGAAACACTAGCAATTATTAGCTCCCTCTTGGACTCACACCTTAATACGTTTGTTACCTAATGGTCAGATGTGATAAAAAGTGGTGCTTTCAGAGGGGCATGTAGACCAAGATCTACTTCACTCTTGTGCAAAGGTAGTGCAAAACTGCTGGCAGTAGTAGGTGGGGTTGCCAACCTCCAGATGTGGCCTGGGGTTCTCTCACAATTGCAACTGATCTCCAAACCACAGAGATCAGTTCTCGTGGAGGAAATGGCAGCTTCTATGATGTCACATCCCTGCTGAGCTCCGTCCCCTCCCCAAACTCTTTCCTTCCAAGGATCTACTCCCCAAATCTCCAGGAATTTCTCAATCCACAGTTGGCAACCCTACTATTAGGGCAAAGGTTTAATGCTACACTGAGCAGTTATTTTTAACTTCTGTGTCTCAGGAATGGTGCAGGAGCATCATCACTCAAAGACTCTGACACAGCAACATTAGTGGAAAGAAAACTGCCTTTTGCCCTGGGTCCATTCAGATCCATACTGCCAGCCTCCACTGCTTGAGCTGAAGTTTGTGGGTGGTTTTGACCAACTGTTTATGGATAACATGTTAGGGTTGTGGTTAAACAGCCAAAAGCAGATGTGGAAAGCAATTACAAAGACAGCCTGTGCCAGTGATCCTTAAATTATCACTGCCACAGGGACAAATGAGGGAAGCCTATTGGTGTCAGTAGAATTTGCGTCCAGCTTAGGCTAAACTAATTCACTAAGAATCATTCTAAATATACACAACCATGAATGAAGATTATTGAGCCCTGATTTTATTGCTTTATTATTTTTGTGTCCCTTTCTACAATTCTAGATTTTTTGGGGGGGGGACTTACTGACGATTTAAAAAACACAATAGTTGAAGGCAATGCATTCTGGGAATGCCTTATTGTCTCTCTTTTTTCAACAGAATGAAAAAAGAATCAAATGCACATTCCACTGAGTGTTTTAAAGAAATTCTGTGGGGGGATGAATAGCAAGCATGTACATAACCACACGCATATGTATGGAGAAATTTACAAGCTACAATATCCAGACATCATGAGGCTCTGCTAATAATTTTCCCAACCTTACCAGACTGTAGCTACATTTATGATCTGTAGATTTATTGATTTTAGTTATTTTATCCTTTCCATAATAGGAAACTACGCGTAGGACCGTTGACCTACTCTTGTTATAAATATATTGTAGTCTACTTTCATCATAGTACAATGCAAGCCTGGAGCTTCTAGCTATTATTATGAACCAGTGGTATTATGAAGAAAGTGGTTATAACGAGGTTTTCAAATAACCATTTAACCTTTCAAACATATATCAAGCATTCTTTTTACACATCTGTAACTGCAACACATCTAGGCAACCAAACGCAACAATTTATGGTGATAGCATGATACACAAAATTTGTGTCACTGCTTAGAGCCCTACCTCTTGAGGAAGGGATGATCAACGTAAAGCTTTTCAGGTACTTTTATGGAGCCTATAAGCTTCTGTTACAAATATAATTTCCATTTTACTCACTAAACATAAGCTTTGGACCCCCTTTGTTTCCATGTGAGCTTGAAGAAGTGAAAACACAAAAACTCCCTGCTCTCCTCTAGGTAACTAGGAAGCAAAGAATAAAAAGCCCATAAGTTGGATCCATGAGTGGAGCTCTGCTTGCACAATGGATCTTCGCTGCCTTCTATTTGCTGCAACTTCCTGTGAATCCTGAAAGGTCCCTGGTGACTCCTCTGCATCATAATGAGGTGTGTCATGAGAGGCTGCAGGGCACACTAGTGGAAACTGCTGCCTCTTTTGACATGAGGGGAACTCAACTTCAGTTGTGCAAAGAGCAGGGTTCGTGCCCACCTCAAGTTTAATTTATCGTTTCTCACTATTAGCTAAGAAAGTTTGGCATACTGATACCACCACCTCCCTTATTTATTTATTTGTTTGTTTACAAAATTTATATTCCCCTTTCTGCTCTCATAAGGGCCACCAAGGTGGCTAACAAATCACAAACATATATACTCAAGTCACATTTTAAAAACCACTGAAACCAGTCAACTCCCCCTCACATCATCAAAACAATTAAAACCTGAGCTGAAATCCAGGGGGACTCATCTGTCCCCTTCTGTTGCCATCTCCTGCCAGCAGGTGAAGCCTTTTTGTTTCATTTGGTGTTCTAAATCTTAAAAATTAAGTCAAGTTTTAAGAACCTTGCTGCTACATTTCGAACAAACTGAAGTTTCTAACCCCAAAGCCCTTAGGGCTGCCAGGTCCCTCCTGGCCACCAGCAGTGGTGGGGGAGAAGGTATGCCAAATCCAAGTTGTGAAACTCTTGGAGACTTGGGGATGGAGCCTGAGGAGAAGTAGGACCTCAGTGGGGTACAATGCCATAGACTCCACCCTCCAAAGCATCCATTTTCTCCAGGGGAACTGACCTCTGTAATCTGGAGATGAGCAGTAATTCCAGGGAATCCCCAGGTCCCACCTGGAGGATGGCATCACTAATTTAAGCCCTTCAACAGCAGTACCATAGGGAGTGCAGTAATCTGACCTAGAAGTGACCAGAGCATGGATTACCATAGCCAGATGTCACTTTTTGAGGAAGGGCCACAGCCAGTGAACCAGCCAAAGCAAGTGAAAAGTGTTACGTGCCTACGTTTCCAGACTGAACTTTGAAAGCATACCCAGATAGCAAACCTGCTTCTTAATAAGGCATATAATCCTCTTCAGAATAAATGGAGTAAATTATCTGGAATATTCAGCATATTGGTTGTTTGATGGTATGAAACTATTGAGAGGTGCTTAATAAAGATTTGTTTAGTTTCTGATGATTAAGGGGGGGGGAAATTAGACATGTTTAAATGCAATGCATAAATGGGACCATGAAGGAAGAATTTCTTTGTTCCTTTGAGAGTCTCAGTACTGGCCAGTGAAATAAAATACTACTTTCTATTTCATTCTCAGAAAATTTAATAATACAATTATTTTTAGCTATTCAGAAATTTGGCTTTTAAAATCTGACTATATTTGGAAGTATTATTGTGACTTCCAAATGAAACCTTTGGAATTTCTGTTATGTTATTTAAAACTTATTCTAAGATTAAAAGATTGACATTTGAAGGTTATTTCCTCATCTTTTGGCTCTTGTTGAATTTACTTAAGGAAATTACATTTGACAGCACCAATTATAACATGTCTAATAGTTAAATTATATTAAGAGTGAAAAGTGAAATTTGACATCCTCTTTTTCATAATCTTCCTTCAATATAGTCTTTCTCATAAGAACCTTTAAAGGGGTCAAAAAAGGATACAGCATCTATTTAACTCTGGCCTGATATATGATTATACACAGTGTTGACAGAGTTGTTCGCATTTGTACACAGCTTTCCACTATGCACAGGGTTTTACATTTCACCTCATCTCCTATATCCTCAGAATGCTGCAAAGCTACTTAGGCTACCTGATTAACCAACGGATACCTAAAGAACTTTAGGTTTAAACAAAGATAGATACAGGCCTCCTATCTCCAAACCCAACCACACAGACAAATTTTCTAGGTACTTGGGATGTATGTCCTATGAGAGTATATTGTCCTATATTGCTTTTACATTAACATAATGACTTTCCCTGAAGAATCCTGGAGGGATGCTGCCATTTTGTAAATATCCCTCACAGAATAGCACTGTAGCACCATGCTTCTCTGGGAAGTTACTTTTGTGTACACTTTTCAATTGATTTTATAGAGTGTTAGGAATATGAATTACTGGCATTATCAAACTAGGTGGTATATGAACATCAGGATCATCAACAAACTCAGAATTTTATGCACAAATATCCTTTCCCTTCCTTTTGCACCCTTGGAAGCTCATTGATTCATGAATCTTGAGCAGAAGATACTTATTTCTTATTTTTTAGATGCAAGGACTAAAAAGACTGAGACAAATATTTGCAATTGCTTGCAGGGTCGGCCCGTCATAGAGATTTTTAGGCAATGGCCTAGAGCGGCCTTTTAAGAGGGGACGCCCCACAGCCGCTGGCCTGCCGCCCCTCCCTCGCCTAAATAGGGTAGACTGAGGTGATGCTGCTGCAACCCCACGCGGCGGCAGCGGAGACCGACTTCCAGGCATGCTCCTCCGGGGACTCTGTGCTGCTCCAGCCTCCAGTGGGTCCCCTGCCGGGCTCCACCCTCTTTCCTGCATGGCTCCACCCCGCACAGCCCTCCCATCCCTGCTCGCCTTGCAACGGCCTAGGCTGCGCGAAGTCACATTGTTTTGTTGCCCAGGCAATACAGGGGGAGATAAGTATTCGTAGGAGACAACTGCGCAGGTGTGGTGGTGTGCTAGGGTTGCCTTTTCGCAGCCGTTCCGTTCCATCCCCTGCTCCCACCATTGTGATGAGGCATGCTCGACGCCAGAGGGGTAGCAACCTCTGCTGAGAGGCAGCACACAGCAGAGAAGGAAAGGAAGGAAGGCATGAGGGCGGGCCTGCTTGTCAGCCCCAGAGCAACGGAAAGTGGGCGGGGATACGGCGATGGGGACGGAGGAGAAGACCCAGGCCCTCCTCCTCCCTCTTAGGCTCCTAGGGCTGCCACCGCCTCCTCAGCCTGGCACTGATGCTGGCACTGGGGCTCCCCTCACGTAAGAAGAGGTGCCTCGTCCCAGGAGCATGTGGACGCAACAGGGCCTCTCTGCCTCCCTCCCCTTGCTCAGGGGCATGGGAGGGGGGGCTGTCACCAAAATGTGTCGCCTCCAGAACCATGGCGGTGAGATGCCCTTCCGCCTCCCTTTCATTGCAAGCCTTTGACCCTCCGCAACTGCTGAGCTTTGTAACTGGGCAGTAGTGCCACTTTCCAAGGGAGTGCAGAGTTTGCACGGAGGAAAGTCTTCCTTCTTTCCGGCCCTGCCTGGAGGTTGGCAACCCCATGATTGCCATCATGCATTCTGGGGTGAAGTCCCTCGTATGAAACTTTGCTTCCTAGCTTATTATTATCTTCCCTCTTCTTCTTCTTCCTTGGGGTTGTCATGCTGGGGTGGGGGGCACACCAGGGGAGCACCAGAAAATTCGTGGGCACACGGGGAGCAGAAGGTAGCCTCGCCTAGTGTACAAAAAAACCTGGAGTCGGCTCTGATTGCTAGAGAGATCTTAGGATCCTTGGCACTGGAGTATAGTGGGACGATTGGTTGAATAAAGGCTTAATATAGTAATCCCTCATAATCTCAGAAAATCTGCATTTCCAGCAGGGTGTGAAAGGATGTATCAATCCTGTTAAGGCCACAAGGGCAAATTCTGTCAGTGCAGGCCCTATTCAAAAATTTCCCTTGCAAAACTTTTGTAGGCAATACTCCCTCTAAACTGTGGAGTCTTGTGAGCAAAAATTCTACTTTGTGAGCTATTGGCATTAAAGTTGTGAGCGAGCGATTTGGCTACTGCATAAATTAGTTGCTCTGGAGCCATCCTTCCTGAGCTAAGACAAAATGCGTGAGCTGGAGGCTAAAATTCTGTAAGCTAGCTCACACTAAATTAGAGGGAACACTGATTGTAGGTATAATGTTCAGTCTTGCAAACAAAATGCGTGAGCTGGAGGCTAAAATTCTGTAAGCTAGCTCACACTAAATTAGAGGGAACACTGATTGTAGGTATAATGTTCAGTCTTGCAAACAAAAAAGCTCTGCAATAACGTAGAATTGTAAGATAGTACATGTAGGGAGGGTAAAGGTTTTGGGTAAGAAAGACCAAAAAATAGGGGTAGCACAAATATCAGTAATGAATTATCACTGGAGATCTGCTTCACTAGTCTCTACCATTTCATCAATGGATCATCATGAAGAAAATTCTCAACTGCAGTAACACTAATTGTCTTTGTATATCCTTTCTATGGACATTGTGGAAGTCTAGTAGACAACACCATCCATAGCAAAGTTCCAGTGTTCTAAATCCAAGGATGTGACTCTGCTTAGGATGACTCTGTTAGGGAGCAAATCTAAGCAGGTCTAATCAGAAGTAAATCCCATTTTAGTAAATGAGGCTCACACTCAGGAAATTGTTCTTAATTTTCCAGCCATAGCTATACTGTTCTATGTCAATGCTGACCAAGGCTGCATCCACACATGATTGGATATAACTGCACTGTAGCAATATTTTGCAACTGGATTTTCCTGTGTGGTCAAGACAGACCTATTGGAAAATGATTACTATAGTGAAACTATATCCAGCACTGTGGGAATACAGCTTACATATATTTTTACCACTAATGTATACCACCTCCACAATTCCACCAACAGGTTTCCCAATGGTATCTTTCTTAAGAGGCATTCCTCATTTTAATGTAACATTCCTTTCTATACCCATAGTTCATTGTTGAAACTAGAACTGAAACAGAATTTTAAACAAATTTCAAAAGTATAGAATTGAAATTAAGCCTGGAAAATAATTTTAAATTTCACTTTTGCAATTGTCTGTGACTTATTAAAAACGGTAACATTTAAACCTTGCTGTTGAATTTGAAGGCAATAATATGTGTTTGTTTGTTTAAAATGTTTATATCCTGCTATTTCAATGGGCTCAGGGAGGTTAATAATAAAAAATAGTAAAACAGCAAATATACAAAAATTATTAGAACAATTCTGTCAATTGTCCATACTGAACTGAACTAAATCACCCACAATCACAGCTTAATAATAACAGAAACTGAGAACAATGAATAAAACTTCAAACTGGCTATTTTTAAAAAAAGGTTTTGTCCTGGCAATCATGAAGATGTTGTATTCTGCAGAGATTTTACTAATCTTCTGTCACATTGCTAACCAGCTACCATGACTGAGATTAAACAGGCTATTTTGGTATCTTTACAAATATATTAAGAATGTAACATGATATTTTCAACTTTCAATTACTGATGGAGATAGAGTTTCATAAAGAGCTCCATCTGAAAGTATTCCTCCCAGATGTGATTTCAGCAGTGGTCCATGGTCCATGCGTTGATGAGTTACACTGAGGAAGCTAGAAAAGGCCAACGTATCAGTGTTAGGTTTCAGATGAGGTTTTCACTTCTGTCCATTTCAGGAAATGAATTGTGCATTCATAAACTGGGGCATACCCCCCCCCCTTTCTCATCCAGGAATTGAACCTTAGCATTTTGATTTGGCCCCAGAGTATTACATTCCTTTAACACTTTACCACATTAGAATATGTTTTCCATCTCAACAGGGATGATGCAATCTTGTGAAGGAGGGGGTAAAAGTTAGCAAAAGTGGTCTTCCATAACAAGCCATAAAAATTTATGGTGCATGTAGTCCGATAATGGCACGCAATGAATTGAATATTTCCTTATGGATGCTATTTGAGAAGATACAGCATGTGAGGCTATCATAACACTTCAATCAATCTGCAATTGCTACTTTAAACTATAGCTCTGTCAATGTCTGCAGAACAGATTTTTTTTACAGTGCCAAAATTTAGTCTGACTTCACTGGAAAGATAAAAAGGCACATCTTTGCCTTTGTTTTCATTCTTTTGTCCCTTTTTGCATTCTCTTTTGTTGGGCAATGAAGCTTTTATGCTGATGACACATGATTTGTGAACATCAGTGCCAGCAAGCACCCCTTTTCTCCAATTATGGCATTATATTTTTATTTCCATAGAAGCTTTCATAAGGTGAATTGTATGATAATTGGGGAGATCATTCATGGACTGTGCCCTTTTCCATTCTGCAGATTTTTCAAAATCTCACACCTGTTTTTCTTAGGTTTGGGAGCTACATCAGTCTATAAATCCTTCTACGTTTCCTGGTATAGTTTCTTATGAAATAAAACTTTTTTTGTCTCTCTCTCTCTCTCCTTTTTCCCAACTGTTTTCAATACTTGCAGTCATGCCTGAAGTTGTCAATCAAGGAACAGCTTATCAGTCTGGGCTTTTCCTTTTTAAGCTTAAACTTGGTGACTTTGGAAACCTGTCAACACCCAGTTGCTTTTAGCCCTAACAATAAAGTCACACTCTATCTCCCACCTAGTAGCTTTAGATTAAATTCTGATGCTATATACGTCATATTTACATAGTTAAAACTCATAACAAAGCAACCCACAGGCAATAGGATGTAATAACCATGCAACAGAGCCATTTCCTGTCCCCTTTTCTCTCTCATACTATGTTTTGTGTAGTTTATTGAATGTGAATGTTTTGAAAATGAAAATCATCTGGGGAGGAAAAAAAAGTGCTCACCAGGCATGAGGTTTTAGAAGAATTCAACTGGAAGAATATATAGAGCTGTAAATGCTCGGCCACCTCTGGTACTGTAAAACAAAAAACTCTTTCAATATTCCCTTTTATTTCCACAAGATGAATAGATTGGGAGGGGGAAGGTCACAATAATAGGCTTCAATGGTCTATTTTTAATATGTTCTTTTCTGCTCACATTAAAGGGAAACAATTATAACTTGGAGTCAGAAAGCCTTAAACACCAAAGGTTTTACAGTTTTCATTTTAAATCACAAAGGGCCTATTCCAAATACAGTACAATGTGAACTTTGCCTATGAACTGTGTTTTAAAAACCTAGTCATTTTGTAGCACTCTCCCCAAGTATGCTGTTGAGGAGTTTTAGACAATTTCTTGTCAGCCAAGAGAGCCAATGATAACAACAATATAAAAAATAGCTATGATACGTCCTTCACACTAAATCGCTAAGCCTCAAGTCACATTAATGCTTTAGACCCAGGCTGAAGTGCAGGGTGTGCTCAGATGCATGTACACAGCGACTGTGCATGTGGGATGCAACATTCTCAAAAGGAAGAGAGCTGACTTGGGAACACAAATCAGCTTCTTCGACTGAAATGAAAAGAGAGTGCCTTGCTGATTGGGAGGGACATCAGAGTTACCACAAACAACAAATCTGAAGCTTGGAATAAGGCAACAAAGATAGATGTAAACACACTATCCATTAGAAAAGAGCAAGAGTCCAGAAGCACCTTAAAGACTAACAAAACTTGTGGCAGGTTATGAGCTTTCGTGAGTCACTGGTCATGTCTTCAGATACAGCTAGAATGACAGCTAGGTTGATTTACACTGTACATTATAAGACTTTACTTGCGCTATTGCATTACCAGGCCCTCTTTTGTCTGTATTGCAGCTCCTTCCATGCTAGTGTTCTAATTCCTTGAACAATGATGCTGCCCTCGAAGGGCCATGGCATGTGCTCGTTTACTGAGCAGTATGGGAAGTAACTATGCCGCAGTGGTTCCTCCACCATTAAAGGTAACATCCGAAAGAGATCAAAGGACCTTGGTTGGGGCAGCCGAAGTTTAACTGCCTGAAAGGTGGAAGAGGTCTGTTAAACTTTCATTTGCTGTTAACAATGACTGGCTAGATTAGAACTACTGCCTCTCCTCTCATGTTTCAGGGAAAACAGGCCCTTCATAAGTGATTAATCCAATTCCTACTGCATAAGAATCTAATTCCTACTTCAGTAATCTGTGTACAGTAAAACCCATCTGGGTTTTGCTCTTTTTGCTTACTCTCTCATGTCTTTCCTTCTAGTGTGGAATATTTGGCATATATTTCGGAAATAAACTGCTTGTGATGACATTCAAAATGGTGTTTGGGGGGTATTTGTGTTGTTTTTACATTCTTTAATATCATGAAAGATTCAATTCTTCTGTTGGCTTTTCTCAGAGATGTTTCTCAGTTAACTCTACAGGATAGTGGAGGTGGGAATTCATTGAAGAGTGTAGGAAGATGACATTGTGGTGGAGGTGTGCGGCGGCCGTGAGTATTTGCTACTTCTGCTCCCTGCGGCCAAGGCTGTCAACAGCCCACATCGCAATGTTGAGTTCCAGCTCTGCGGTTGGCTGCGGCGTTGTTGGAGTTGTCATCCACTTCACAATCTGCAGGTCTCACCACTGGGCGTGGTTCCTAAAAAGGCCCCAGGTGAGTTCCAGCTGATTCACAACCTGTCATATTCAAAAGGGGCTTCTGTGAACGATGCCTTTGCCCCTTAGCTCTGCTCAGTGCAGTATGCTTCATTAGACTGTGCAGAGAGCATTATATGATCCTGTTGTCCTGGTGCTTTGTTGGCAAAATGTGATATTCAGTCTGCCTTTCACTTGTTGCCCATTTACCCTGGGGATTTCTGCGTGTTGGGCTTCCAATTTGATAGTAGTCAGTATGTAGATAAGACCATGCCTATGGGTTGCTCAGTTGTCTGTGCTGCATTCAAACCCTTCAGCAGTTTCCTGGAGTGGGTGACTAAGGAATATGCCAGTTGTCATCAACGATTTTCTGTTTGTGGACACATTGGCCTGCACTGATTGCCTTGCTGTATTCCAGGCCCTTGAGACTGAATTGGGGGTCCCATTGGCACAGGATAAGAGAGAAGGCCCGGCAACCCAGTTAACATACTTAGGAATCACACTAGATTCAGTATTAGGCACCTCCAGCCTCCAAGTGGAAAAATTAACAGCTCTGAAAAACATGCTAGTGGGGGTTATAAACAAGAAAAAGTGAACCCTCAAGGAGATTCAGTCTGTGCTGGGCCATCTAAATTTTGCCTGCAGGGTGGTCTCACTTGGGCAGGGGTTTTGTGCTCTGCAGGCTAGATCCACAGCTGGGATAGCTGCACCCCATCACTACGTCAGAGTGACATCAGGTATGCGGGAGGACCTTTGGGTCTGGTTGGAATTTTTGAATCACTTTAATGGGGTAGCCATCTGTCAGACACCTCTGTCTCTGGAGGATTCATTACAAGTTCATTCAGATGTGGCAGGCAGTTTGGGTTTTGGTGTATTCTTTAATAATCAATGGTGTGCTTGACGGTGGCCTGCAGAATGGAAATACTTTGGGATTCTCAAGGTCCTCACCTTTTTGGAATTCTTTCCAGTCGTGTCTGCCATATTTGGCAGGATTTGTTTAGAGACAGGTGCGTCCTGTTCTGTGTGACAACCAGGCTGTGATCAAAGTATTAATCGATAGACATGGTTCTCTGAGCAGGTCATGAGGCTCATATGTAAATTTGTGGTTACCTGCTTGGTTGCTAACATATCTTTTTCAGCATGATACGATCCAGGCACCAGTAATGGCATTGCAGATGCCTTGTCTCACTTCCAGGAGGAGAGGTTCTGGATTCTGGCCCCCAGTGCTAACCAATAGCCAGATATCTTCCCAGAGGACCTTTGGATGATTGGCAATGATCAATCATGCAGGAGTCATAGGGTCCCTTGCCCCTTCTACCTGCCAGGGTTATGAGCATGCAATCTCAGCCTTCCTGTCCTTTGCAGCATCTGCAGATTTTTCTATCCCTTTGCTGGTCCCTGAGGTTTTGATACTGCAGTAGCTGTCACATTTGAAGAAGCATAGGCTTGCTCCTAAGACCATGAATGTTCATTTGTCAGCCATATAATTTTACAGTAAGGCCCTGAGGCTCAGTGATCCCTGCTGCTCATTTCTCACCTGATGTGCCATTGAAGGTTGCAGAAGGTTGTCCCCACAAGAGCTCGATGCCTATGTTGAAAGGTTAATGTGGCAGCTCTCCCAGATATGGTTTTCATCCTTTGAAACTGCCCTATTCAGAGCAGCATTTTCATTAGCATTTTTGGGTGGCTTTCGCAGCAGCAAATTGCTGGCCAGGTCACGCAGTGATGCCAGTAGCCGTGCCCTTGCACTCTGGGGCATTTCAATTTATGGTTCAGAGTTGTGTATTAAACTACACAAGTCTAAGACAGACCAGCACTCCCATGGGGCTCACATCTAGTTTCATTCTACCCCCAGGAGTCAGCCCTGCCCAGTTTGTTGCACCTCTGAGTATATGGCCTAACACTTCTGGGACTTTCCTGCCTGTTGTGGTTTCAGTTCACAAGTGTTTTCCAGGCCTGCATCGCAAAGCAAGGCCTCCCCTGAAGGAAATTTGGTGTGCATTTATTTCGGATTGGTGTGGCTATGCTGGCATCTGAATGTGGTTTCTCAGCATATCAGATAATGGCCTTCGGCCACTGGAGGTCATCTGCATACAAATTATATGTATGGCAAGGCTTATTGTACTAACCAGTTTTGTTTTCTAGTCCCTTTAGGCACACGGCAGACAGTGCTGATCATGGGACACAGTATCATGGTATGGGCAAGCAACTATGCAGCTGTGTCTGGATGGGATTCCAACCTGGGTCTCAGGGAACACCTGCACATCAACTGGTTGGGAAGCAGGGGAATGAAGTAGCCGGCTCTCCTTTCCATTATAGCAGCTGAGATTTATCATCGAGGCCCACCTCAGGCTTTCATCATTCAATTGCAGGAGAATGATCTACCACCTCAAAAAGGGGTTGTGCTATCCCGTTCCATCATGGCTGACCTCCAGACACCACATCAAAGACTTCATGGAACAACAATATGATGCCGATTCTTGCTGATTCTTTATTCATCAAATGGTCATGGGAGACGTTGTTCCCCAGTGAATTTGTAGGATTGCGGTCAGCAAGAATTTGAGAGGCTCTCATTTCAGGTTCTTCTTTTGACAAAGCATCAGGCGATATGCGACCAGGAAGCCGGCAAACGTGTGAAGCATTTTGGGAACCTGCTTACGAAGATTTCATCGCTGGGGGATCCCCCCTTGAAATTCTTTTGCTTCTTTGGACTTTCATTATTTGAGCACTTTTGCTTTATATTTATTCTGAGTTGGCAGAGTGTCTTGTACAGTGTTTCATAATGTGTATTATAAATATGGCATGATGCATTTCTACTAATACAAGTTCTACAATTTGTTTTATTACATTTATTGTTACACAGTTTTTTTTGTACCTTTCGATTGTTTATCCATCCCGTTCCATCATGGCTGACCTCCACCCACCACATCAAAGACTTCATGGAACAACAATATTTTGGTCTTGTCTGCTTGAGTGCCAAGAGTGAAGGGGGGCACTGGCACCTGAGAAGGTGGGCTTAGCCACTTTACAATTTGTTAAGTCTCTTGGCAGGGGTGTTATCACGCACCCTGACATTTCATTTAGACAGCCGGCTTTGTTTTGGGAGGATGGGGTACACCTCTCCCAGTGGTGCATGGATATCTGGTTACATGGGATCTGGGATGCTTTGTTGAGTTGGCTTCAGGCTTAGGAGTTTTGGTGGGAGTGGGGGCATGGACGTTGCCCTGCTCTGTGGCAGTTTGGGCATCAGGATGGATCCTTTTGGAGGGAGGCTGTGCCTGCATGTCTGCTTCTCCCAATTTAGGGGCTCCCATAAGGGGCCTTGGGAGGTGGAGCCACTCAGCCACATGCCCAGGTGGGGGCTTTTGGCTGGCTTCCAGCACCAGGTGGCAAGGGGACTATGGAGAGGCCAGCACCTGCATGTGTCCCAGGATCTTCTCACTCTGCAGTTGGTCTCTCAGCAGATGGGCTGGGTAGGGGTTCCATCGGGCAGCAGGCGGGTCACCTGATACTTGGATCCATTCCCATGCTGCACCATTGCTCCTTGCCTGTATGCAATAAAATAAGCTGTGGCCATATATTTTACCAAAGGATGGTTGTGTGTGTTTATTCCTTCTAATACCTCACCCTATACCGCTCCTTGAATCTACAAAGACATTTGTAGACAATATGAAAGACCAGTTGCTACTCAGAGGAGAAACCAGTGAGCCCACTCAGTATAAAACAGTTTCATGTGAAGATGGGAAACTGGAACTGAACTGAAACTCCTTCTTCAGGTTTCATGGGTGCCTTTGCAGGAAGGGAGAGGGCTACAATTGTTCTTGCCTGATAACAGCTCTATTGGGTCTTATCTAGCAGTCAGAATCCAGTGAGGGATTCTCTCCTTTTAACTCCTGCCAAATTGCTGGGATGAAAAGGAGACACTCACAGCATCTTGACATAACAAAATTCGAGTCCAGTAGCACTTTTAAGACCAACAAAGTTTTATTCAAGGTATAAAGTATTAAGTTTTGTGTGCACACATAGGAAATGCCATTCCAAACACACAATTGTTCTTGAGTAGGAGGGATTCCTGCTCCGTTCCCCACTCTTTGGCAGATTTCCCCCCCCCCCATGATTTATTCAACAATATCTGATCTATAAGGTTAATTCCCCACACAAAGTGCATGGCTCTTCCCCAAGCTTCTCTTTTCCTCTTTACCACTCTGCACCTTCCATAATGGCTCATCGTTTCTCTCTTCTAGAGGCAAATCCATCTTGCATCTGGGTGTCAGCTCCGACCTCTCTAACGCACTCTCATTCATCCTAAGTGGTCTGCCTTGCTATTGTATACTTTGCTATATGCTTGAGCTTTCTATACTGGTCATTTGCCCTCTGCAGCTACAGAGCCTTGATTAGCAAAGTGAGCTTTTAAGAAACTGAGCCCATATTAGCTTTCTTCCCTCAGTCTGTTCGTGCTTTCTGTATTGCTAGCTAGAGGTTGACTGTTGTATTCACTTTGCTTCTGGACTTAATGTTTGTCTCCGTTTTGGTCAGGGAAAGTAAGAGAACTTTGGCATTTCACCATATGGGATTATAATATGGAACGTATGCAGCTGTTTGTGTCATGGAAAGATATGCATGTGTTTGCTATGGTGGTGATTGCTTCAGATCACACTATTATGAGCCCCAGAGCACCATCTGTCTTGTCAATGTTTCCCATTTGATGGCTTGCTTGCAGATGTTTAGAATGTTTGTAATTTTTCCTCCCTGTAAGCAGGTGAATTATCTTGCATCATGTCAGCACCATCCCAAAATGATGATAGTCAGGTTGTCATAGGAAGGTTGCTTCCGCAGGACAGTTTGTCAACACAACCCAGAAAGCAACAGGGCAGAAATGTTCACCTGATGCTTCCTACTTCAGCGCAAGACTTATCCCTGGTTACTCGGGGATTCATGCTTAGTTACCTTAATTGATTAATTGCATAAACTATTGACTAAGGCGACAGCCTTACTTAAGCTGGATCTTGTGAATGACTCGACACCTGTTGGATTGCAACCCGGCGGGTCTGGTTTCTGACTACTTTCTGGATGGCTTCCAGGAGGTATTTTGTCACTCTCTTGGCATTCACAGAACCACATGTGTAGCCTGTGAAAAAAAGAAATATATGTTAACTTCAGTTTGACAAATAATAATCATGGGAATCCAGATTCACAGTTTCATATTAACACACACAAAAAAAATCAAATCCTGTTGGACTGGACCACTTTGGAGCTGTTTGACCCAAGGTTCTGCTAGTTAAGTCAGCTTGGATAGCCAGGATTGTAGTGTAATAATGAATCTTTTAATGATCAGAAAAAGGTTTTAAAATTATCTGCCCTTAGTTAGGACAGCTTCTGGTGTTATTCTGGTTTCTTTTTACAGCTGCAAGCATCCTTCACAGTGTAGATTTCAGAGGACTGGAGCTCTCAAAAGGCCAATGTGGAAGGGGGGGATTTGATTAAGCCTTTTGGGATCCCTTACTGTGATATACATGTGGGAAAAGACATTCTATTCTTAGGCAATACTTAATACTACTAACTACACTATTTCATAACTGAGTGTTTATTTCTGACTTTGGACAAAAGTAAATCAACATTTCATCTTGACCTTTATGTGGGCATTGGCTGTGCAAGTTCTTAAGACAGTTCTGCTTAAAACTTTGAGAGTTTATTGCGTGGGCGGTGGCGATGCCAGGTAAGATGGTGGTCGTTTAATCTTCATGCTCTTCCTCCCTTCCCGCCCTTACAGTAATTACTTCAACCTTCATCCTTGTAAAACTACCAGATTATGCCGAAAAACGGTGGCAGCAACTCTCAGGACACCAAAAAACCCCATTAAACTGCCACAAGACTTTTTCACTCCCAGACTAAGCAGAACTGACAGGAAAGCGGCCGAGACAGAAAAATCTAAGATGGCGGACGACAAATCGTTCGTACGCGTACTAGAAGAAGCCTTAGCTAAACAAGATTTATCAGGTCAGTTAGAAAGAATGGAAAAACGCTTAAGCGATCAAATACAGCCGATAAGGGAGCAACTTTCATTAATGCAATCCTCCTTAGAAAACATGGCAAAAACGGCCAAGAAGGCTATCACTATGAGCTCAGTGCTCAAGAAAGACATTAGAGAGGTACAGGAACGAGAACTAAACTCGGGGGAACGGCTCTTAACTCTCGAATCGCAAATGAAACAGTTAAATCTGAAATTAAGAGGGCTGCCGGAGGGCGAGGAGGAAAACATGGATCTAATCTGCTTTGTGACTAACTGGTTGGCTTCAGTCTTTAAACTTGAGGCGGGAGTAGCTCCGACCATTTTAAAGGCGTTCCGGCTGGGGGCTCCCCTCAACCCGAAATGTACTGCCCCAAGAGATCTACTCATCCAATTTATTGACTTGAGAACCAAGAGAGAGAAAAAAGACGAGGCGAGAGCCAGTGGCTTCCTACCTTTTAAAGATTTTAAAGTATTAGTGTTCCCTGATGTGCCGCAGGAAGCTCTCAATATCAGGAAAAATTTAAAGTCGGTCACTAACAGGTTGCAAGAAGAAAAGGTGCATTACAGATAGCTCATCTCTGGCTGGCTGCAGGTCTCACACCGTGGCTCCTTATTCACAGCTTCAGATGAGGACTCAGGTTTTGAGCTACTAGAAAAGCTATGTCTCTCAAAGCACTCTGACCTATACCGGAGATCTGGGAAATGAAAATCACGCTCACCAACCACTCCAGAACAAAACAACAAGATCTTATCCTGAGACTTCAGCTCTTCAATGTCGGCGGATGGATCTCCTGCCCACCCTGTTTAGCTTCCTAGAGTCTGCTCCTTTTAAATTAGCAACGCAAAACTCAGTTTAGACATAATTGTACTTTCTCTTCTTGTTAATGCTATATCTTTTACAGTACACTAACTTGGGAAAGACTCTGATGTTGGCTGGTTTAATCTTATTGTTCAGCTTCTGCTGGGGGGGGGAGGGGAGGGGGAGGGTATCTTTGTCTCTGATTTTAAAAGACCTCCTCTGGTTGTTGTCCCATTATTGGGGTTCAACACCACATTTCCAAGGTTGGTCTTTCCCTTATTACTCAAAGTTGTTGATAGCAATAGATAGCAGAACTGGTCTGATATTTTTGAAAGGCACATTTACAACTGTTTACAGTTCAGTGTTTTAATATTGTTTTATCTAGGGGGAAGGGGAGGGTTATTAAGTGACTATAAGGGTACATCTTCTGCTCAACTTGACTGGAGAAAGGTCTAGTCATTGACACTTTCTACCTGTATTTTTTGGTGAACAAGTTATTCAAAGGTTTTAAATCAATATTTATATTTCATTGTAGGCTTGTAATTGCAACTGGAAATTAATTGATAAGGATCTGGTTGTTGTTGATAACTGAGTGTTGATAATTTGATAAGCTCTTCTGATTACTTGCAGAGAACCTGTTTATTGTTAATAATTAATTGTTAATGATTTTAGCTTAAATTAATTGCTGATAACTTGATTAGCTCTTTTTACCTAATTGCGGAAAATCTGTTTATTGTTGATAATTAATTGCTAATAACTCATTTATCTTATTTCTGTACACTTGGGAGCAAAATCTAAAACAAAAAAAAGACTCCTAAAAGCCACTTTTTTACACAGTTGCTGGTATACACAGGTTGAATACCTAACTGGTATTGGACGATATAGTGTCTTATCTTGAGACTTTACCTAAACTGAAAAGGCTCTCACCAGAGGATAATAGCTTTATGGACAAATCCATAGATCAGGAAGAACTTATGGAAACTATCAAAGGCTTAAAGCTGAATAAGGCCCCTGGCATAGATGGTATCCCGGCGGAGTTCTACAGAACCTTCCGCTTGGCACTGGAGCCTCATCTTCTAACTATTTGCAATGAGGCTTTGAGTGTAGGGATTATTCCTTTGTCCTGGTATGACTCTTCAATCTCCGTGATCCCTAAAGACAAGAAGGACCCGACGGTCCCTGCCTCTTTTACCACCCGATTGCCTTATTAAATAATGACGCGAAGATTTTCACCTCGATACTGGCCAACAGACTCAAGAA
>NW_015177035.1:436015-439544 GCF_001447785.1 Gekko japonicus | reverse complement strand
TCTGGCCTACGTCTCAACACCACAAAGTCGGAAATATTTACTATTGTCCTTTCCAACAAAACTCGGTCAAAATTGCTCGAATCAATTCCATTTCGCTGGGTGGAAGGTACTTGGAGGCATCTAGGAGTTCACATTCCTTTGGATCTGCATAACTTGTTAGCATGCAACTACCACAAAGCTTTCACGGAATCACAAGAAAAGATGAAGAAATGGAACGCACTGAAGCTCTCTCTAGTGGATCGCGTGCAACTGATCAAAACTTTTGTTTTCCCGTGCTTTCTATTCCTCTTCAGAACGCTGCCGATATTCATACCAGAAAAAGATCTGAATAATTGGCAGAAAGAGATTCAACGCTTTGTATGGAAAGGTTCACAGCAAAGCCCCCTTTGAGGAACGTACTGGTCACATCATCTCATGGCTTCAATACTATCAGATCAAGAGGCTTACAGAAACCCTTGCGGAGAAAGGGATGTTCAGAAGACTTAAGACGACATTTGAACTGACTTGAGAACTCCCTGGATTCGACCAAGGGGACCCTTTCCAAGGTATATAAACTCCTGATAGAACATGATAGTTCTCATACCACCTCTTACCAGAAAGCCTGGGAACGGGATCTATCTCTCTCCCGATGCTGACCATCTGGAGAAACAAAGTCTGGGACCAGTTTATTATGTGTAAAATTTCTGATTCACTTCAAAGACAATGATCTGGTATTACCACGACCTATTCAAAATTTGTCCGCACGTGGTTTCCGTGGCTGCAGTGTATGACAGAGGCAGAACTTCTTCCTACTAATATAGCTTACTCTTCTTGGCTTTTCTTCTAGCTACTCTAGCTCTCTTTTTTATATACAGTGAAACGCACACAGAATTCTTCTATATCTGAGATCTAGCTCCAATCTAGTCCTCATGTTCTCCTAATTACCAGCACTCCTTACCCTTATTTATTGGTTGATGAAGGTTCGAGAATGTCAAAAGGGTTTCTACTGTTAAATGATTAGTTTATAATTCAACTTGATCCTCTTGTTGTTGCTTGTTATTGCTTGTTCAATGCTTGTGATGTTTATTGTTGTAAATGATTGTTTAAAAATGAATAAAAATATATATTAAAAAAGAGTTTATTGCCATAGAAAGAAACACTAAAGTTGGCAACCCTACATATGGGCAATCAGAGCAGCAAGGAGAAATGCATCAAAGCGCATGGACTTCATACACAAGCTTCCCAGAGCTCTTGGACAGCTGTACATTTACATCATTGCACCCTACCAATGTTCACTGTGAAAAAATTGATTCAAGTCCAATTACAGTCCACAAATTTGTTTCTTCTTCTTTTTGTTTCTTTATTTTATGTCATGCAGTGCTGCTGCTGCTTCCAACAATTGTCATGGGACTACAGATTTCCCAGGGAAACAATCTGTTTCCCTCAATGCTTCATCAGGTCGCTTTATACTTGGAGCTCATGCTCTACGTCTCCTACTCAGAATTAATCTTGTATTATCTCAGCATCTGCTGGCTCTCTTTTGTCTGATCCAGCAGGGCTCTTCTTCCATGCTTAAATGTTATTATCATCTAATGGACTGCCTGAAGGAGAAAGATGTTTCAGGCTGCAATCACTGATGATGCATAATAGTTAAATCAGTCCTAGTTTCTTCACCTTTCTCATCCTGATATGATTTGTGATAGCATGTGCTTAGGAGCAAAATGTCCTTTAATACTGCAATCAGCTACATAAGTCAAAGAATTGTCTTGTTTGAACCCAATAATTATGAAAATTCCTCAAAAACAACGGAGCATTTCTAGTGTGAAAATGAAACTGACATGGGGCATTGGATTTCAGAGCAACTTGGTAAGAATTTTTCTACCAAAGTTTAGTTTCCCATGATGAAACATTTGTTTCTGAAAAAATCAATAGACTCCAATTCTGAACTTTCATTTTTATCTCCATGGACTTCAAAATACATTCCAAGGCTTTAAATAGACTCCACTGCATCCATTCCAAGCCCTTGCTGAAGTGAACTGCTCTGCCCTCCCTTCCTTCAAAAATAATGTGGGATTAACTGGTCACTTTGGGGCTGAGCAGGAGATTTTTTTGGTCCATCTCAAAATAGCAATGAAACTTACTCCTTTTCTCCTGCTTCATACTGCTGGGGAGGGGCCAGGCCTGCTTTTCTCTGTTCAGGCTGTAGCTGAAGAGAAAGGAGGATTAATGTGGCCTTAGTATGTTCAGCAAGCATCTGGAGTCACTATGGATGGGGGTAGCTCATCCAACCAGACATTGTGGGCTGATTGGTCCAAGTGCCTGGGAAGGAAGGATCTCTCTCAGTGTTTTATATCATTGTGTGCACCTGCATGCTGACCAGCACAGGGGAGGGTGTTGCTTAGCAACTTAGAGAGGGGATGGCTCAAAAGTTGGCCCAAATGTTGCCAAACCTGTGGGGAAGCGGCTTAGTGTGTTCACACTATTAGAATTAAATTTGATGTAACATTTAATTATTTGCAATTCTGCTTAATTAATAATAAAACCTTAGTTTACCCCACAACATCATGTGGTTATCTCCATTATAGTGTGTGGTTTTTATGTTGCCTGATATACCCGCTACACAAATGGAAATTGCTTTTTGGAAAAACAAGATCGTACAATGACCTTTATGTGTTAGGGTTTTTTTCCTCTTCTTTCTGTTTTAACAGATTGCATACATCACATTTTGAAGTGATATATAACTAATGCTAGATTCCTGTCAGCTTTTCTGCTGGCAAAAGAGGAAGGTGGGGCTAGTCCCTTTGGACCCCTGGAAAGCTAATGCCATGGATAAAATCAGGCTTGTAGCTGGCCAGAGGTAGGAGGCCATGCCCTCCATAGAGGTACCCAGCCCCATCCTGGTGGATGCCAGACTCCCCCCCCCCGTGCAGATGGGGGGGCTTAGTTCCTGTTGTGTCCGCTGACCGCCACCGGAGGTCAGCGCACACTCCTGAGCTTCAGTCCGGCACAACAATGGGACTAGGATTCTAGTCCCTCCACTGGGGGGAACCAATGGGACCTTGGCGGGAGATTCAAACCCACCAATGGGACCAGGGGAAGCCCCTGGACTGTGTATATAGTTGGCCTGCCGGCCGTTAGTTCTCAGTCTTGTTGTGTACCAGTAAAGCCATGCTGATCACCACATCAGTTTCCATGCTTTCTTTACGCGTCTAACCCACTACACTTCAATGGCGACGAGGATGGGATCCCGCTGAGCAACCAGCCGGGCTGTCGGACGCTAAGGGGAAGCCAACGCACCGCCGCCCGCGCTCCGTCGATCGATGAGCACCGAGGGTGAGCAATCCGCTTCCCAGCCGCGGCTGCAGCAATCCGCTTCCCAGCCGCAACCGACCAGCACAATGGCCCTTGCTCCGGGATCAGGGCTGATACAGCCATTCGACACGGCGCGCCCTCAGCAATGGGGAGCTTGGATCACCGGCGTGAAGCAAGTTCTCATCTTCTGCCAGGTGACGGACGAGGCAAGAAAGAAAGGGCTTCTACTCGGGACATG